>NW_027288635.1:0-124065 GCF_037038585.1 Patagioenas fasciata
TGTGTCTGCGAGTATATAGACGGCTCTTTCGCGTTCACTCCGAGGGAAACGGTCCGCTATTGCTTCTGTGCGCACAGACGCGATTCCCTTGTCTCTTGCGAACACAGGGAACTCTGTGCATCCAAATCTACAGGCTAAGGACGCGTCTGCATATGTTTTGGTGAACAATCGAGTGTGCGTGTTCTGACAGCTGCCTCTATGCAGACGTCTCCACAGAGCCACTTCTGAATGCCCCGCAGCCCAGGACTGAATGGATACACTAACAAGTGCACCGGTGTGAGCAACCACATATGCAGAAGGACGTCTTTCATCTCACAGAAGCGCGAACGTCTTGGCGTTCAAGCACATGGCAGAAACAAGGTGTGAACAGATGAGCTGCTGCTATTTTCTCCGTTCGGCATGCTTCGTTGTAGCTCTCTTGCCGGTCGCCGGCTTAGCGGCTTGCTTTGCGCGACTAGCTCTGGGGAGAGAAGGAGATAGCGCCGGAAACCTCGCCTTTTGCCTTCTTCGGCGCTGGAACCTGGTTGCTGCGCCTTCTCTTTGTCCATGTGCACACACACGATTCCTCAGCGAAAACCATGCAGAAACCTTTCCACGAGCACCCAGGGATGTGCACCCAGCACCACGTGCACGCACACGCAGCTAGAGAAAAGCACCTACCTTTTCACACACTGATGCCTAAGCAAACGCGTGGCCACACACACGCACACATCCGCAAGCGCGCCTACTCCCATCTATTGAGGGAAAGACGGACGAGCTCTTTGGTTGCTCTTCACAGGCTTGTCCCTGATCTATAGCTGAGGGCAAACACTTGTGTGCTTGTGGGAGAGCCTGTGTCTTTCCTGGAAGCGTTTGGGAGTTTTGCTCAGACGCGTGTTTCCTCAAGTTCAAGAATCAAGATCTAGGATACCTGCAGACAGGTGCCTGTTTGTGTGGAGACAGTCTGTTTGAAACTGTGTTCCTCAGCGCCCGCTCTTTCTCCCCGTCGCTCCACACGCCTGGGAGTCCCTTTCTTTCTCTCCACAAGCACGTGTGTTGACTTCGTCGCACATGTGCATCTGCACAAGCGTTGAGCTCAGCAGAGCGTGTCTCTTGACACTTGATGTGCGTTGGCTGTGTCTGCCTGCTCCAGTGAAGAGAGAAACGGGAAATCATCTTGGTAGAGGCAACAAAGCAAAAGCGAGGCAGGATTGACATCTGCTCAACAGAGACGGATTCCCTGCGCTGACACAGTTCACAGTTACACGAGAAGCAATCTGAGCGGTCCGTCGACCGGAGACGTGTTTCCCAAGAGGTCGTTTAGCGAGTGAACAGCAGTGTGCGCGACTTTCAGGAGTGTGCCTGGAAAGTGCCAGAATCACCAGGAGCATCTGTGCAAAAGCTGCTGCCTCTGTGACCGCATTGAGGCACGTTCGCGTGTCTGCGAGTATATAGACGGCTCTTTCGCGTTCACTCCGAGGGAAACGGTCCGCTATTGCTTCTGTGCGCACAGACGCGATTCCCTTGTCTCTTGCGAACACAGGGAACTCTGTGCATCCAAATCTACAGGCTAAGGACGCGTCTGCATATGTTTTGGTGAACAATCGAGTGTGCGTGTTCTGACAGCTGCCTCTATGCAGACGTCTCCACAGAGCCACTTCTGAATGCCCCGCAGCCCAGGACTGAATGGATACACTAACAAGTGCACCGGTGTGAGCAACCACATATGCAGAAGGACGTCTTTCATCTCACAGAAGCGCGAACGTCTTGGCGTTCAAGCACATGGCAGAAACAAGGTGTGAACAGATGAGCTGCTGCTATTTTCTCCGTTCGGCATGCTTCGTTGTAGCTCTCTTGCCGGTCGCCGGCTTAGCGGCTTGCTTTGCGCGACTAGCTCTGGGGAGAGAAGGAGATAGCGCCGGAAACCTCGCCTTTTGCCTTCTTCGGCGCTGGAACCTGGTTGCTGCGCCTTCTCTTTGTCCATGTGCACACACACGATTCCTCAGCGAAAACCATGCAGAAACCTTTCCACGAGCACCCAGGGATGTGCACCCAGCACCACGTGCACGCACACGCAGCTAGAGAAAAGCACCTACCTTTTCACACACTGATGCCTAAGCAAACGCGTGGCCACACACACGCACACATCCGCAAGCGCGCCTACTCCCATCTATTGAGGGAAAGACGGACGAGCTCTTTGTTTGCTCTTCACAGGCTTGTCCCTGATCTATAGCTGAGGGCAAACACTTGTGTGCTTGTGGGAGAGCCTGTGTCTTTCCTGGAAGCGTTTGGGAGTTTTGCTCAGACGCGTGTTTCCTCAAGTTCAAGAATCAAGATCTAGGATACCTGCAGACAGGTGCCTGTTTGTGTGGAGACAGTCTGTTTGAAACTGTGTTCCTCAGCGCCCGCTCTTTCTCCCCGTCGCTCCACACGCCTGGGAGTCCCTTTCTTTCTCTCCACAAGCACGTGTGTTGACTTCGTCGCACATGTGCATCTGCACAAGCGTTGAGCTCAGCAGAGCGTGTCTCTTGACACTTGATGTGCGTTGGCTGTGTCTGCCTGCTCCAGTGAAGAGAGAAACGGGAAATCATCTTGGTAGAGGCAACAAAGCAAAAGCGAGGCAGGATTGACATCTGCTCAACAGAGACGGATTCCCTGCGCTGACACAGTTCACAGTTACACGAGAAGCAATCTGAGCGGTCCGTCGACCGGAGACGTGTTTCCCAAGAGGTCGTTTAGCGAGTGAACAGCAGTGTGCGCGACTTTCAGGAGTGTGCCTGGAAAGTGCCAGAATCACCAGGAGCATCTGTGCAAAAGCTGCTGCCTCTGTGACCGCATTGAGGCACGTTCGCGTGTCTGCGAGTATATAGACGGCTCTTTCGCGTTCACTCCGAGGGAAACGGTCCGCTATTGCTTCTGTGCGCACAGACGCGATTCCCTTGTCTCTTGCGAACACAGGGAACTCTGTGCATCCAAATCTACAGGCTAAGGACGCGTCTGCATATGTTTTGGTGAACAATCGAGTGTGCGTGTTCTGACAGCTGCCTCTATGCAGACGTCTCCACAGAGCCACTTCTGAATGCCCCGCAGCCCAGGACTGAATGGATACACTAACAAGTGCACCGGTGTGAGCAACCACATATGCAGAAGGACGTCTTTCATCTCACAGAAGCGCGAACGTCTTGGCGTTCAAGCACATGGCAGAAACAAGGTGTGAACAGATGAGCTGCTGCTATTTTCTCCGTTCGGCATGCTTCGTTGTAGCTCTCTTGCCGGTCGCCGGCTTAGCGGCTTGCTTTGCGCGACTAGCTCTGGGGAGAGAAGGAGATAGCGCCGGAAACCTCGCCTTTTGCCTTCTTCGGCGCTGGAACCTGGTTGCTGCGCCTTCTCTTTGTCCATGTGCACACACACGATTCCTCAGCGAAAACCATGCAGAAACCTTTCCACGAGCACCCAGGGATGTGCACCCAGCACCACGTGCACGCACACGCAGCTAGAGAAAAGCACCTACCTTTTCACACACTGATGCCTAAGCAAACGCGTGGCCACACACACGCACACATCCGCAAGCGCGCCTACTCCCATCTATTGAGGGAAAGACGGACGAGCTCTTTGGTTGCTCTTCACAGGCTTGTCCCTGATCTATAGCTGAGGGCAAACACTTGTGTGCTTGTGGGAGAGCCTGTGTCTTTCCTGGAAGCGTTTGGGAGTTTTGCTCAGACGCGTGTTTCCTCAAGTTCAAGAATCAAGATCTAGGATACCTGCAGACAGGTGCCTGTTTGTGTGGAGACAGTCTGTTTGAAACTGTGTTCCTCAGCGCCCGCTCTTTCTCCCCGTCGCTCCACACGCCTGGGAGTCCCTTTCTTTCTCTCCACAAGCACGTGTGTTGACTTCGTCGCACATGTGCATCTGCACAAGCGTTGAGCTCAGCAGAGCGTGTCTCTTGACACTTGATGTGCGTTGGCTGTGTCTGCCTGCTCCAGTGAAGAGAGAAACGGGAAATCATCTTGGTAGAGGCAACAAAGCAAAAGCGAGGCAGGATTGACATCTGCTCAACAGAGACGGATTCCCTGCGCTGACACAGTTCACAGTTACACGAGAAGCAATCTGAGCGGTCCGTCGACCGGAGACGTGTTTCCCAAGAGGTCGTTTAGCGAGTGAACAGCAGTGTGCGCGACTTTCAGGAGTGTGCCTGGAAAGTGCCAGAATCACCAGGAGCATCTGTGCAAAAGCTGCTGCCTCTGTGACCGCATTGAGGCACGTTCGCGTGTCTGCGAGTATATAGACGGCTCTTTCGCGTTCACTCCGAGGGAAACGGTCCGCTATTGCTTCTGTGCGCACAGACGCGATTCCCTTGTCTCTTGCGAACACAGGGAACTCTGTGCATCCAAATCTACAGGCTAAGGACGCGTCTGCATATGTTTTGGTGAACAATCGAGTGTGCGTGTTCTGACAGCTGCCTCTATGCAGACGTCTCCACAGAGCCACTTCTGAATGCCCCGCAGCCCAGGACTGAATGGATACACTAACAAGTGCACCGGTGTGAGCAACCACATATGCAGAAGGACGTCTTTCATCTCACAGAAGCGCGAACGTCTTGGCGTTCAAGCACATGGCAGAAACAAGGTGTGAACAGATGAGCTGCTGCTATTTTCTCCGTTCGGCATGCTTCGTTGTAGCTCTCTTGCCGGTCGCCGGCTTAGCGGCTTGCTTTGCGCGACTAGCTCTGGGGAGAGAAGGAGATAGCGCCGGAAACCTCGCCTTTTGCCTTCTTCGGCGCTGGAACCTGGTTGCTGCGCCTTCTCTTTGTCCATGTGCACACACACGATTCCTCAGCGAAAACCATGCAGAAACCTTTCCACGAGCACCCAGGGATGTGCACCCAGCACCACGTGCACGCACACGCAGCTAGAGAAAAGCACCTACCTTTTCACACACTGATGCCTAAGCAAACGCGTGGCCACACACACGCACACATCCGCAAGCGCGCCTACTCCCATCTATTGAGGGAAAGACGGACGAGCTCTTTGGTTGCTCTTCACAGGCTTGTCCCTGATCTATAGCTGAGGGCAAACACTTGTGTGCTTGTGGGAGAGCCTGTGTCTTTCCTGGAAGCGTTTGGGAGTTTTGCTCAGACGCGTGTTTCCTCAAGTTCAAGAATCAAGATCTAGGATACCTGCAGACAGGTGCCTGTTTGTGTGGAGACAGTCTGTTTGAAACTGTGTTCCTCAGCGCCCGCTCTTTCTCCCCGTCGCTCCACACGCCTGGGAGTCCCTTTCTTTCTCTCCACAAGCACGTGTGTTGACTTCGTCGCACATGTGCATCTGCACAAGCGTTGAGCTCAGCAGAGCGTGTCTCTTGACGCTTGATGTGCGTTGGCTGTGTCTGCCTGCTCCAGTGAAGAGAGAAACGGGAAATCATCTTGGTAGAGGCAACAAAGCAAAAGCGAGGCAGGATTGACATCTGCTCAACAGAGACGGATTCCCTGCGCTGACACAGTTCACAGTTACACGAGAAGCAATCTGAGCGGTCCGTCGACCGGAGACGTGTTTCCCAAGAGGTCGTTTAGCGAGTGAACAGCAGTGTGCGCGACTTTCAGGAGTGTGCCTGGAAAGTGCCAGAATCACCAGGAGCATCTGTGCAAAAGCTGCTGCCTCTGTGACCGCATTGAGGCACGTTCCCGTGTCTGCGAGTATATAGACGGCTCTTTCGCGTTCACTCCGAGGGAAACGGTCCGCTATTGCTTCTGTGCGCACAGACGCGATTCCCTTGTCTCTTGCGAACACAGGGAACTCTGTGCATCCAAATCTACAGGCTAAGGACGCGTCTGCATATGTTTTGGTGAACAATCGAGTGTGCGTGTTCTGACAGCTGCCTCTATGCAGACGTCTCCACAGAGCCACTTCTGAATGCCCCGCAGCCCAGGACTGAATGGATACACTAACAAGTGCACCGGTGTGAGCAACCACATATGCAGAAGGACGTCTTTCATCTCACAGAAGCGCGAACGTCTTGGCGTTCAAGCACATGGCAGAAACAAGGTGTGAACAGATGAGCTGCTGCTATTTTCTCCGTTCGGCATGCTTCGTTGTAGCTCTCTTGCCGGTCGCCGGCTTAGCGGCTTGCTTTGCGCGACTAGCTCTGGGGAGAGAAGGAGATAGCGCCGGAAACCTCGCCTTTTGCCTTCTTCGGCGCTGGAACCTGGTTGCTGCGCCTTCTCTTTGTCCATGTGCACACACACGATTCCTCAGCGAAAACCATGCAGAAACCTTTCCACGAGCACCCAGGGATGTGCACCCAGCACCACGTGCACGCACACGCAGCTAGAGAAAAGCACCTACCTTTTCACACACTGATGCCTAAGCAAACGCGTGGCCACACACACGCACACATCCGCAAGCGCGCCTACTCCCATCTATTGAGGGAAAGACGGACGAGCTCTTTGGTTGCTCTTCACAGGCTTGTCCCTGATCTATAGCTGAGGGCAAACACTTGTGTGCTTGTGGGAGAGCCTGTGTCTTTCCTGGAAGCGTTTGGGAGTTTTGCTCAGACGCGTGTTTCCTCAAGTTCAAGAATCAAGATCTAGGATACCTGCAGACAGGTGCCTGTTTGTGTGGAGACAGTCTGTTTGAAACTGTGTTCCTCAGCGCCCGCTCTTTCTCCCCGTCGCTCCACACGCCTGGGAGTCCCTTTCTTTCTCTCCACAAGCACGTGTGTTGACTTCGTCGCACATGTGCATCTGCACAAGCGTTGAGCTCAGCAGAGCGTGTCTCTTGACACTTGATGTGCGTTGGCTGTGTCTGCCTGCTCCAGTGAAGAGAGAAACGGGAAATCATCTTGGTAGAGGCAACAAAGCAAAAGCGAGGCAGGATTGACATCTGCTCAACAGAGACGGATTCCCTGCGCTGACACAGTTCACAGTTACACGAGAAGCAATCTGAGCGGTCCGTCGACCGGAGACGTGTTTCCCAAGAGGTCGTTTAGCGAGTGAACAGCAGTGTGCGCGACTTTCAGGAGTGTGCCTGGAAAGTGCCAGAATCACCAGGAGCATCTGTGCAAAAGCTGCTGCCTCTGTGACCGCATTGAGGCACGTTCGCGTGTCTGCGAGTATATAGACGGCTCTTTCGCGTTCACTCCGAGGGAAACGGTCCGCTATTGCTTCTGTGCGCACAGACGCGATTCCCTTGTCTCTTGCGAACACAGGGAACTCTGTGCATCCAAATCTACAGGCTAAGGACGCGTCTGCATATGTTTTGGTGAACAATCGAGTGTGCGTGTTCTGACAGCTGCCTCTATGCAGACGTCTCCACAGAGCCACTTCTGAATGCCCCGCAGCCCAGGACTGAATGGATACACTAACAAGTGCACCGGTGTGAGCAACCACATATGCAGAAGGACGTCTTTCATCTCACAGAAGCGCGAACGTCTTGGCGTTCAAGCACATGGCAGAAACAAGGTGTGAACAGATGAGCTGCTGCTATTTTCTCCGTTCGGCATGCTTCGTTGTAGCTCTCTTGCCGGTCGCCGGCTTAGCGGCTTGCTTTGCGCGACTAGCTCTGGGGAGAGAAGGAGATAGCGCCGGAAACCTCGCCTTTTGCCTTCTTCGGCGCTGGAACCTGGTTGCTGCGCCTTCTCTTTGTCCATGTGCACACACACGATTCCTCAGCGAAAACCATGCAGAAACCTTTCCACGAGCACCCAGGGATGTGCACCCAGCACCACGTGCACGCACACGCAGCTAGAGAAAAGCACCTACCTTTTCACACACTGATGCCTAAGCAAACGCGTGGCCACACACACGCACACATCCGCAAGCGCGCCTACTCCCATCTATTGAGGGAAAGACGGACGAGCTCTTTGGTTGCTCTTCACAGGCTTGTCCCTGATCTATAGCTGAGGGCAAACACTTGTGTGCTTGTGGGAGAGCCTGTGTCTTTCCTGGAAGCGTTTGGGAGTTTTGCTCAGACGCGTGTTTCCTCAAGTTCAAGAATCAAGATCTAGGATACCTGCAGACAGGTGCCTGTTTGTGTGGAGACAGTCTGTTTGAAACTGTGTTCCTCAGCGCCCGCTCTTTCTCCCCGTCGCTCCACACGCCTGGGAGTCCCTTTCTTTCTCTCCACAAGCACGTGTGTTGACTTCGTCGCACATGTGCATCTGCACAAGCGTTGAGCTCAGCAGAGCGTGTCTCTTGACACTTGATGTGCGTTGGCTGTGTCTGCCTGCTCCAGTGAAGAGAGAAACGGGAAATCATCTTGGTAGAGGCAACAAAGCAAAAGCGAGGCAGGATTGACATCTGCTCAACAGAGACGGATTCCCTGCGCTGACACAGTTCACAGTTACACGAGAAGCAATCTGAGCGGTCCGTCGACCGGAGACGTGTTTCCCAAGAGGTCGTTTAGCGAGTGAACAGCAGTGTGCGCGACTTTCAGGAGTGTGCCTGGAAAGTGCCAGAATCACCAGGAGCATCTGTGCAAAAGCTGCTGCCTCTGTGACCGCATTGAGGCACGTTCGCGTGTCTGCGAGTATATAGACGGCTCTTTCGCGTTCACTCCGAGGGAAACGGTCCGCTATTGCTTCTGTGCGCACAGACGCGATTCCCTTGTCTCTTGCGAACACAGGGAACTCTGTGCATCCAAATCTACAGGCTAAGGACGCGTCTGCATATGTTTTGGTGAACAATCGAGTGTGCGTGTTCTGACAGCTGCCTCTATGCAGACGTCTCCACAGAGCCACTTCTGAATGCCCCGCAGCCCAGGACTGAATGGATACACTAACAAGTGCACCGGTGTGAGCAACCACATATGCAGAAGGACGTCTTTCATCTCACAGAAGCGCGAACGTCTTGGCGTTCAAGCACATGGCAGAAACAAGGTGTGAACAGATGAGCTGCTGCTATTTTCTCCGTTCGGCATGCTTCGTTGTAGCTCTCTTGCCGGTCGCCGGCTTAGCGGCTTGCTTTGCGCGACTAGCTCTGGGGAGAGAAGGAGATAGCGCCGGAAACCTCGCCTTTTGCCTTCTTCGGCGCTGGAACCTGGTTGCTGCGCCTTCTCTTTGTCCATGTGCACACACACGATTCCTCAGCGAAAACCATGCAGAAACCTTTCCACGAGCACCCAGGGATGTGCACCCAGCACCACGTGCACGCACACGCAGCTAGAGAAAAGCACCTACCTTTTCACACACTGATGCCTAAGCAAACGCGTGGCCACGCACACGCACACATCCGCAAGCGCGCCTACTCCCATCTATTGAGGGAAAGACGGACGAGCTCTTTGGTTGCTCTTCACAGGCTTGTCCCTGATCTATAGCTGAGGGCAAACACTTGTGTGCTTGTGGGAGAGCCTGTGTCTTTCCTGGAAGCGTTTGGGAGTTTTGCTCAGACGCGTGTTTCCTCAAGTTCAAGAATCAAGATCTAGGATACCTGCAGACAGGTGCCTGTTTGTGTGGAGACAGTCTGTTTGAAACTGTGTTCCTCAGCGCCCGCTCTTTCTCCCCGTCGCTCCACACGCCTGGGAGTCCCTTTCTTTCTCTCCACAAGCACGTGTGTTGACTTCGTCGCACATGTGCATCTGCACAAGCGTTGAGCTCAGCAGAGCGTGTCTCTTGACACTTGATGTGCGTTGGCTGTGTCTGCCTGCTCCAGTGAAGAGAGAAACGGGAAATCATCTTGGTAGAGGCAACAAAGCAAAAGCGAGGCAGGATTGACATCTGCTCAACAGAGACGGATTCCCTGCGCTGACACAGTTCACAGTTACACGAGAAGCAATCTGAGCGGTCCGTCGACCGGAGACGTGTTTCCCAAGAGGTCGTTTAGCGAGTGAACAGCAGTGTGCGCGACTTTCAGGAGTGTGCCTGGAAAGTGCCAGAATCACCAGGAGCATCTGTGCAAAAGCTGCTGCCTCTGTGACCGCATTGAGGCACGTTCGCGTGTCTGCGAGTATATAGACGGCTCTTTCGCGTTCACTCCGAGGGAAACGGTCCGCTATTGCTTCTGTGCGCACAGACGCGATTCCCTTGTCTCTTGCGAACACAGGGAACTCTGTGCATCCAAATCTACAGGCTAAGGACGCGTCTGCATATGTTTTGGTGAACAATCGAGTGTGCGTGTTCTGACAGCTGCCTCTATGCAGACGTCTCCACAGAGCCACTTCTGAATGCCCCGCAGCCCAGGACTGAATGGATACACTAACAAGTGCACCGGTGTGAGCAACCACATATGCAGAAGGACGTCTTTCATCTCACAGAAGCGCGAACGTCTTGGCGTTCAAGCACATGGCAGAAACAAGGTGTGAACAGATGAGCTGCTGCTATTTTCTCCGTTCGGCATGCTTCGTTGTAGCTCTCTTGCCGGTCGCCGGCTTAGCGGCTTGCTTTGCGCGACTAGCTCTGGGGAGAGAAGGAGATAGCGCCGGAAACCTCGCCTTTTGCCTTCTTCGGCGCTGGAACCTGGTTGCTGCGCCTTCTCTTTGTCCATGTGCACACACACGATTCCTCAGCGAAAACCATGCAGAAACCTTTCCACGAGCACCCAGGGATGTGCACCCAGCACCACGTGCACGCACACGCAGCTAGAGAAAAGCACCTACCTTTTCACACACTGATGCCTAAGCAAACGCGTGGCCACACACACGCACACATCCGCAAGCGCGCCTACTCCCATCTATTGAGGGAAAGACGGACGAGCAACGTCCTGACAGGCTTGAGGCGAAAAACGTCCGTTGACGGTTGGCGTACTGCACGCCCGCCTACGGGGCTGCAGGGGAATCCACATTTGGAAGGTACCTGAAGATGTGTGCCTGTTCTTGGAGCTCCGCTAGTAGGGTAGCAAAGACACTCGTAGGCAGTACTGAATGCTGCTCCGTGCTACTTCTCCTCCGCTGGCAAATGCTTCACAGTCGCCCGAGGAAAGACGTTTAACAATCGATCTCCAAGAGGAACGAAACACATGATGCCATAAGGCGAAAGAATAGCAGGGCATCTCTTCACAGGCTTGTCCCTGATCTATAGCTGAGGGCAAACACTTGTGTGCTTGTGGGAGAGCCTGTGTCTTTCCTGGAAGCGTTTGGGAGTTTTGCTCAGACGCGTGTTTCCTCAAGTTCAAGAATCAAGATCTAGGATACCTGCAGACAGGTGCCTGTTTGTGTGGAGACAGTCTGTTTGAAACTGTGTTCCTCAGCGCCCGCTCTTTCTCCCCGTCGCTCCACACGCCTGGGAGTCCCTTTCTTTCTCTCCACAAGCACGTGTGTTGACTTCGTCGCACATGTGCATCTGCACAAGCGTTGAGCTCAGCAGAGCGTGTCTCTTGACACTTGATGTGTGTTGGCTGTGTCTGCCTGCTCCAGTGAAGAGAGAAACGGGAAATCATCTTGGTAGAGGCAACAAAGCAAAAGCGAGGCAGGATTGACATCTGCTCAACAGAGACGGATTCCCTGCGCTGACACAGTTCACAGTTACACGAGAAGCAATCTGAGCGGTCCGTCGACCGGAGACGTGTTTCCCAAGAGGTCGTTTAGCGAGTGAACAGCAGTGTGCGCGACTTTCAGGAGTGTGCCTGGAAAGTGCCAGAATCACGAGGAGCATCTGTGCAAAAGCTGCTGCCTCTGTGACCGCATTGAGGCACGTTCGCGTGTCTGCGAGTATATAGACGGCTCTTTCGCGTTCACTCCGAGGGAAACGGTCCGCTATTGCTTCTGTGCGCACAGACGCGATTCCCTTGTCTCTTGCGAACACAGGGAACTCTGTGCATCCAAATCTACAGGCTAAGGACGCGTCTGCATATGTTTTGGTGAACAATCGAGTGTGCGTGTTCTGACAGCTGCCTCTATGCAGACGTCTCCACAGAGCCACTTCTGAATGCCCCGCAGCCCAGGACTGAATGGATACACTAACAAGTGCACCGGTGTGAGCAACCACATATGCAGAAGGACGTCTTTCATCTCACAGAAGCGCGAACGTCTTGGCGTTCAAGCACATGGCAGAAACAAGGTGTGAACAGATGAGCTGCTGCTATTTTCTCCGTTCGGCATGCTTCGTTGTAGCTCTCTTGCCGGTCGCCGGCTTAGCGGCTTGCTTTGCGCGACTAGCTCTGGGGAGAGAAGGAGATAGCGCCGGAAACCTCGCCTTTTGCCTTCTTCGGCGCTGGAAACTGGTTGCTGCGCCTTCTCTTTGTCCATGTGCACACACACGATTCCTCAGCGAAAACCATGCAGAAACCTTTCCACGAGCACCCAGGGATGTGCACCCAGCACCACGTGCACGCACACGCAGCTAGAGAAAAGCACCTACCTTTTCACACACTGATGCCTAAGCAAACGCGTGGCCACACACACGCACACATCCGCAAGCGCGCCTACTCCCATCTATTGAGAGAAAGACGGACGAGCTCTTTGGTTGCTCTTCACAGGCTTGTCCCTGATCTATAGCTGAGGGCAAACACTTGTGTGCTTGTGGGAGAGCCTGTGTCTTTCCTGGAAGCGTTTGGGAGTTTTGCTCAGACGCGTGTTTCCTCAAGTTCAAGAATCAAGATCTAGGATACCTGCAGACAGGTGCCTGTTTGTGTGGAGACAGTCTGTTTGAAACTGTGTTCCTCAGCGCCCGCTCTTTCTCCCCGTCGCTCCACACGCCTGGGAGTCCCTTTCTTTCTCTCCACAAGCACGTGTGTTGACTTCGTCGCACATGTGCATCTGCACAAGCGTTGAGCTCAGCAGAGTGTGTCTCTTGACACTTGATGTGCGTTGGCTGTGTCTGCCTGCTCCAGTGAAGAGAGAAACGGGAAATCATCTTGGTAGAGGCAACAAAGCAAAAGCGAGGCAGGATTGACATCTGCTCAACAGAGACGGATTCCCTGCGCTGACACAGTTCACAGTTACACGAGAAGCAATCTGAGCGGTCCGTCGACCGGAGACGTGTTTCCCAAGAGGTCGTTTAGCGAGTGAACAGCAGTGTGCGCGACTTTCAGGAGTGTGCCTGGAAAGTGCCAGAATCACCAGGAGCATCTGTGCAAAAGCTGCTGCCTCTGTGACCGCATTGAGGCACGTTCGCGTGTCTGCGAGTATATAGACGGCTCTTTCGCGTTCACTCCGAGGGAAACGGTCCGCTATTGCTTCTGTGCGCACAGACGCGATTCCCTTGTCTCTTGCGAACACAGGGAACTCTGTGCATCCAAATCTACAGGCTAAGGACGCGTCTGCATATGTTTTGGTGAACAATCGAGTGTGCGTGTTCTGACAGCTGCCTCTATGCAGACGTCTCCACAGAGCCACTTCTGAATGCCCCGCAGCCCAGGACTGAATGGATACACTAACAAGTGCACCGGTGTGAGCAACCACATATGCAGAAGGACGTCTTTCATCTCACAGAAGCGCGAACGTCTTGGCGTTCAAGCACATGGCAGAAACAAGGTGTGAACAGATGAGCTGCTGCTATTTTCTCCGTTCGGCATGCTTCGTTGTAGCTCTCTTGCCGGTCGCCGGCTTAGCGGCTTGCTTTGCGCGACTAGCTCTGGGGAGAGAAGGAGATAGCGCCGGAAACCTCGCCTTTTGCCTTCTTCGGCGCTGGAACCTGGTTGCTGCGCCTTCTCTTTGTCCATGTGCACACACACGATTCCTCAGCGAAAACCATGCAGAAACCTTTCCACGAGCACCCAGGGATGTGCACCCAGCACCACGTGCACGCACACGCAGCTAGAGAAAAGCACCTACCTTTTCACACACTGATGCCTAAGCAAACGCGTGGCCACACACACGCACACATCCGCAAGCGCGCCTACTCCCATCTATTGAGGGAAAGACGGACGAGCTCTTTGGTTGCTCTTCACAGGCTTGTCCCTGATCTATAGCTGAGGGCAAACACTTGTGTGCTTGTGGGAGAGCCTGTGTCTTTCCTGGAAGCGTTTGGGAGTTTTGCTCAGACGCGTGTTTCCTCAAGTTCAAGAATCAAGATCTAGGATACCTGCAGACAGGTGCCTGTTTGTGTGGAGACAGTCTGTTTGAAACTGTGTTCCTCAGCGCCCGCTCTTTCTCCCCGTCGCTCCACACGCCTGGGAGTCCCTTTCTTTCTCTCCACAAGCACGTGTGTTGACTTCGTCGCACATGTGCATCTGCACAAGCGTTGAGCTCAGCAGAGCGTGTCTCTTGACACTTGATGTGCGTTGGCTGTGTCTGCCTGCTCCAGTGAAGAGAGAAACGGGAAATCATCTTGGTAGAGGCAACAAAGCAAAAGCGAGGCAGGATTGACATCTGCTCAACAGAGACGGATTCCCTGCGCTGACACAGTTCACAGTTACACGAGAAGCAATCTGAGCGGTCCGTCGACCGGAGACGTGTTTCCCAAGAGGTCGTTTAGCGAGTGAACAGCAGTGTGCGCGACTTTCAGGAGTGTGCCTGGAAAGTGCCAGAATCACCAGGAGCATCTGTGCAAAAGCTGCTGCCTCTGTGACCGCATTGAGGCACGTTCGCGTGTCTGCGAGTATATAGACGGCTCTTTCGCGTTCACTCCGAGGGAAACGGTCCGCTATTGCTTCTGTGCGCACAGACGCGATTCCCTTGTCTCTTGCGAACACAGGGAACTCTGTGCATCCAAATCTACAGGCTAAGGACGCGTCTGCATATGTTTTGGTGAACAATCGAGTGTGCGTGTTCTGACAGCTGCCTCTATGCAGACGTCTCCACAGAGCCACTTCTGAATGCCCCGCAGCCCAGGACTGAATGGATACACTAACAAGTGCACCGGTGTGAGCAACCACATATGCAGAAGGACGTCTTTCATCTCACAGAAGCGCGAACGTCTTGGCGTTCAAGCACATGGCAGAAACAAGGTGTGAACAGATGAGCTGTTGCTATTTTCTCCGTTCGGCATGCTTCGTTGTAGCTCTCTTGCCGGTCGCCGGCTTAGCGGCTTGCTTTGCGCGACTAGCTCTGGGGAGAGAAGGAGATAGCGCCGGAAACCTCGCCTTTTGCCTTCTTCGGCGCTGGAACCTGGTTGCTGCGCCTTCTCTTTGTCCATGTGCACACACACGATTCCTCAGCGAAAACCATGCAGAAACCTTTCCACGAGCACCCAGGGATGTGCACCCAGCACCACGTGCACGCACACGCAGCTAGAGAAAAGCACCTACCTTTTCACACACTGATGCCTAAGCAAACGCGTGGCCACACACACGCACACATCCGCAAGCGCGCCTACTCCCATCTATTGAGGGAAAGACGGACGAGCTCTTTGGTTGCTCTTCACAGGCTTGTCCCTGATCTATAGCTGAGGGCAAACACTTGTGTGCTTGTGGGAGAGCCTGTGTCTTTCCTGGAAGCGTTTGGGAGTTTTGCTCAGACGCGTGTTTCCTCAAGTTCAAGAATCAAGATCTAGGATACCTGCAGACAGGTGCCTGTTTGTGTGGAGACAGTCTGTTTGAAACTGTGTTCCTCAGCGCCCGCTCTTTCTCCCCGTCGCTCCACACGCCTGGGAGTCCCTTTCTTTCTCTCCACAAGCACGTGTGTTGACTTCGTCGCACATGTGCATCTGCACAAGCGTTGAGCTCAGCAGAGCGTGTCTCTTGACACTTGATGTGCGTTGGCTGTGTCTGCCTGCTCCAGTGAAGAGAGAAACGGGAAATCATCTTGGTAGAGGCAACAAAGCAAAAGCGAGGCAGGATTGACATCTGCTCAACAGAGACGGATTCCCTGCGCTGACACAGTTCACAGTTACACGAGAAGCAATCTGAGCGGTCCGTCGACCGGAGACGTGTTTCCCAAGAGGTCGTTTAGCGAGTGAACAGCAGTGTGCGCGACTTTCAGGAGTGTGCCTGGAAAGTGCCAGAATCACCAGGAGCATCTGTGCAAAAGCTGCTGCCTCTGTGACCGCATTGAGGCACGTTCGCGTGTCTGCGAGTATATAGACGGCTCTTTCGCGTTCACTCCGAGGGAAACGGTCCGCTATTGCTTCTGTGCGCACAGACGCGATTCCCTTGTCTCTTGCGAACACAGGGAACTCTGTGCATCCAAATCTACAGGCTAAGGACGCGTCTGCATATGTTTTGGTGAACAATCGAGTGTGCGTGTTCTGACAGCTGCCTCTATGCAGACGTCTCCACAGAGCCACTTCTGAATGCCCCGCAGCCCAGGACTGAATGGATACACTAACAAGTGCACCGGTGTGAGCAACCACATATGCAGAAGGACGTCTTTCATCTCACAGAAGCGCGAACGTCTTGGCGTTCAAGCACATGGCAGAAACAAGGTGTGAACAGATGAGCTGCTGCTATTTTCTCCGTTCGGCATGCTTCGTTGTAGCTCTCTTGCCGGTCGCCGGCTTAGCGGCTTGCTTTGCGCGACTAGCTCTGGGGAGAGAAGGAGATAGCGCCGGAAACCTCGCCTTTTGCCTTCTTCGGCGCTGGAACCTGGTTGCTGCGCCTTCTCTTTGTCCATGTGCACACACACGATTCCTCAGCGAAAACCATGCAGAAACCTTTCCACGAGCACCCAGGGATGTGCACCCAGCACCACGTGCACGCACACGCAGCTAGAGAAAAGCACCTACCTTTTCACACACTGATGCCTAAGCAAACGCGTGGCCACACACACGCACACATCCGCAAGCGCGCCTACTCCCATCTATTGAGGGAAAGACGGACGAGCTCTTTGGTTGCTCTTCACAGGCTTGTCCCTGATCTATAGCTGAGGGCAAACACTTGTGTGCTTGTGGGAGAGCCTGTGTCTTTCCTGGAAGCGTTTGGGAGTTTTGCTCAGACGCGTGTTTCCTCAAGTTCAAGAATCAAGATCTAGGATACCTGCAGACAGGTGCCTGTTTGTGTGGAGACAGTCTGTTTGAAACTGTGTTCCTCAGCGCCCGCTCTTTCTCCCCGTCGCTCCACACGCCTGGGAGTCCCTTTCTTTCTCTCCACAAGCACGT
This sequence comes from Patagioenas fasciata, assembly GCF_037038585.1. NCBI lineage: Eukaryota > Metazoa > Chordata > Aves > Columbiformes > Columbidae > Patagioenas > Patagioenas fasciata. Next base: position 16,882 of record NW_027288635.1, read on the forward strand.
GTGTTGACTTCGTCGCACATGTGCATCTGCACAAGCGTTGAGCTCAGCAGAGCGTGTCTCTTGACACTTGATGTGCGTTGGCTGTGTCTGCCTGCTCCAGTGAAGAGAGAAACGGGAAATCATCTTGGTAGAGGCAACAAAGCAAAAGCGAGGCAGGATTGACATCTGCTCAACAGAGACGGATTCCCTGCGCTGACACAGTTCACAGTTACACGAGAAGCAATCTGAGCGGTCCGTCGACCGGAGACGTGTTTCCCAAGAGGTCGTTTAGCGAGTGAACAGCAGTGTGCGCGACTTTCAGGAGTGTGCCTGGAAAGTGCCAGAATCACCAGGAGCATCTGTGCAAAAGCTGCTGCCTCTGTGACCGCATTGAGGCACGTTCGCGTGTCTGCGAGTATATAGACGGCTCTTTCGCGTTCACTCCGAGGGAAACGGTCCGCTATTGCTTCTGTGCGTACAGACGCGATTCCCTTGTCTCTTGCGAACACAGGGAACTCTGTGCATCCAAATCTACAGGCTAAGGACGCGTCTGCATATGTTTTGGTGAACAATCGAGTGTGCGTGTTCTGACAGCTGCCTCTATGCAGACGTCTCCACAGAGCCACTTCTGAATGCCCCGCAGCCCAGGACTGAATGGATACACTAACAAGTGCACCGGTGTGAGCAACCACATATGCAGAAGGACGTCTTTCATCTCACAGAAGCGCGAACGTCTTGGCGTTCAAGCACATGGCAGAAACAAGGTGTGAACAGATGAGCTGCTGCTATTTTCTCCGTTCGGCATGCTTCGTTGTAGCTCTCTTGCCGGTCGCCGGCTTAGCGGCTTGCTTTGCGCGACTAGCTCTGGGGAGAGAAGGAGATAGCGCCGGAAACCTCGCCTTTTGCCTTCTTCGGCGCTGGAACCTGGTTGCTGCGCCTTCTCTTTGTCCATGTGCACACACACGATTCCTCAGCGAAAACCATGCAGAAACCTTTCCACGAGCACCCAGGGATGTGCACCCAGCACCACGTGCACGCACACGCAGCTAGAGAAAAGCACCTACCTTTTCACACACTGATGCCTAAGCAAACGCGTGGCCACACACACGCACACATCCGCAAGCGCGCCTACTCCCATCTATTGAGGGAAAGACGGACGAGCTCTTTGGTTGCTCTGCACAGGCTTGTCCCTGATCTATAGCTGAGGGCAAACACTTGTGTGCTTGTGGGAGAGCCTGTGTCTTTCCTGGAAGCGTTTGGGAGTTTTGCTCAGACGCGTGTTTCCTCAAGTTCAAGAATCAAGATCTAGGATACCTGCAGACAGGTGCCTGTTTGTGTGGAGACAGTCTGTTTGAAACTGTGTTCCTCAGCGCCCGCTCTTTCTCCCCGTCGCTCCACACGCCTGGGAGTCCCTTTCTTTCTCTCCACAAGCACGTGTGTTGACTTCGTCGCACATGTGCATCTGCACAAGCGTTGAGCTCAGCAGAGCGTGTCTCTTGACACTTGATGTGCGTTGGCTGTGTCTGCCTGCTCCAGTGAAGAGAGAAACGGGAAATCATCTTGGTAGAGGCAACAAAGCAAAAGCGAGGCAGGATTGACATCTGCTCAACAGAGACGGATTCCCTGCGCTGACACAGTTCACAGTTACACGAGAAGCAATCTGAGCGGTCTGTCGACCGGAGACGTGTTTCCCAAGAGGTCGTTTAGCGAGTGAACAGCAGTGTGCGCGACTTTCAGGAGTGTGCCTGGAAAGTGCCAGAATCACCAGGAGCATCTGTGCAAAAGCTGCTGCCTCTGTGACCGCATTGAGGCACGTTCGCGTGTCTGCGAGTATATAGACGGCTCTTTCGCGTTCACTCCGAGGGAAACGGTCCGCTATTGCTTCTGTGCGCACAGACGCGATTCCCTTGTCTCTTGCGAACACAGGGAACTCTGTGCATCCAAATCTACAGGCTAAGGACGCGTCTGCATATGTTTTGGTGAACAATCGAGTGTGCGTGTTCTGACAGCTGCCTCTATGCAGACATCTCCACAGAGCCACTTCTGAATGCCCCGCAGCCCAGGACTGAATGGATACACTAACAAGTGCACCGGTGTGAGCAACCACATATGCAGAAGGACGTCTTTCATCTCACAGAAGCGCGAACGTCTTGGCGTTCAAGCACATGGCAGAAACAAGGTGTGAACAGATGAGCTGCTGCTATTTTCTCCGTTCGGCATGCTTCGTTGTAGCTCTCTTGCCGGTCGCCGGCTTAGCGGCTTGCTTTGCGCGACTAGCTCTGGGGAGAGAAGGAGATAGCGCCGGAAACCTCGCCTTTTGCCTTCTTCGGCGCTGGAACCTGGTTGCTGCGCCTTCTCTTTGTCCATGTGCACACACACGATTCCTCAGCGAAAACCATGCAGAAACCTTTCCACGAGCACCCAGGGATGTGCACCCAGCACCACGTGCACGCACACGCAGCTAGAGAAAAGCACCTACCTTTTCACACACTGATGCCTAAGCAAACGCGTGGCCACACACACGCACACATCCGCAAGCGCGCCTACTCCCATCTATTGAGGGAAAGACGGACGAGCAACGTCCTGACAGGCTTGAGGGGAAAAACGTCCGTTGACGGTTGGCGTACTGCACGCCCGCCTACGGGGCTGCAGGGGAATCCACATTTGGAAGGTACCTGAAGATGTGTGCCTGTTCTTGGAGCTCCGCTAGTAGGGTAGCAAAGACACTCGTAGGCAGTACTGAATGCTGCTCCGTGCTACTTCTCCTCCGCTGGCAAATGCTTCACAGTCGCCCGAGGAAAGACGTTTAACAATCGATCTCCAAGAGGAACGAAACACATGATGCCATAAGGCGAAAGAATAGCAGGGCATCTCTTCACAGGCTTGTCCCTGATCTATAGCTGAGGGCAAACACTTGTGTGCTTGTGGGAGAGCCTGTGTCTTTCCTGGAAGCGTTTGGGAGTTTTGCTCAGACGCGTGTTTCCTCAAGTTCAAGAATCAAGATCTAGGATACCTGCAGACAGGTGCCTGTTTGTGTGGAGACAGTCTGTTTGAAACTGTGTTCCTCAGCGCCCGCTCTTTCTCCCCGTCGCTCCACACGCCTGGGAGTCCCTTTCTTTCTCTCCACAAGCACGTGTGTTGACTTCGTCGCACATGTGCATCTGCACAAGCGTTGAGCTCAGCAGAGCGTGTCTCTTGACACTTGATGTGCGTTGGCTGTGTCTGCCTGCTCCAGTGAAGAGAGAAACGGGAAATCATCTTGGTAGAGGCAACAAAGCAAAAGCGAGGCAGGATTGACATCTGCTCAACAGAGACGGATTCCCTGCGCTGACACAGTTCACAGTTACACGAGAAGCAATCTGAGCGGTCCGTCGACCGGAGACGTGTTTCCCAAGAGGTCGTTTAGCGAGTGAACAGCAGTGTGCGCGACTTTCAGGAGTGTGCCTGGAAAGTGCCAGAATCACCAGGAGCATCTGTGCAAAAGCTGCTGCCTCTGTGACCGCATTGAGGCACGTTCGCGTGTCTGCGAGTATATAGACGGCTCTTTCGCGTTCACTCCGAGGGAAACGGTCCGCTATTGCTTCTGTGCGCACAGACGCGATTCCCTTGTCTCTTGCGAACACAGGGAACTCTGTGCATCCAAATCTACAGGCTAAGGACGCGTCTGCATATGTTTTGGTGAACAATCGAGTGTGCGTGTTCTGACAGCTGCCTCTATGCAGACGTCTCCACAGAGCCACTTCTGAATGCCCCGCAGCCCAGGACTGAATGGATACACTAACAAGTGCACCGGTGTGAGCAACCACATATGCAGAAGGACGTCTTTCATCTCACAGAAGCGCGAACGTCTTGGCGTTCAAGCACATGGCAGAAACAAGGTGTGAACAGATGAGCTGCTGCTATTTTCTCCGTTCGGCATGCTTCGTTGTAGCTCTCTTGCCGGTCGCCGGCTTAGCGGCTTGCTTTGCGCGACTAGCTCTGGGGAGAGAAGGAGATAGCGCCGGAAACCTCGCCTTTTGCCTTCTTCGGCGCTGGAACCTGGTTGCTGCGCCTTCTCTTTGTCCATGTGCACACACACGATTCCTCAGCGAAAACCATGCAGAAACCTTTCCACGAGCACCCAGGGATGTGCACCCAGCACCACGTGCACGCACACGCAGCTAGAGAAAAGCACCTACCTTTTCACACACTGATGCCTAAGCAAACGCGTGGCCACACACACGCACACATCCGCAAGCGCGCCTACTCCCATCTATTGAGAGAAAGACCGACGAGCTCTTTGGTTGCTCTTCACAGGCTTGTCCCTGATCTATAGCTGAGGGCAAACACTTGTGTGCTTGTGGGAGAGCCTGTGTCTTTCCTGGAAGCGTTTGGGAGTTTTGCTCAGACGCGTGTTTCCTCAAGTTCAAGAATCAAGATCTAGGATACCTGCAGACAGGTGCCTGTTTGTGTGGAGACAGTCTGTTTGAAACTGTGTTCCTCAGCGCCCGCTCTTTCTCCCCGTCGCTCCACACGCCTGGGAGTCCCTTTCTTTCTCTCCACAAGCACGTGTGTTGACTTCGTCGCACATGTGCATCTGCACAAGCGTTGAGCTCAGCAGAGCGTGTCTCTTGACACTTGATGTGCGTTGGCTGTGTCTGCCTGCTCCAGTGAAGAGAGAAACGGGAAATCATCTTGGTAGAGGCAACAAAGCAAAAGCGAGGCAGGATTGACATCTGCTCAACAGAGACGGATTCCCTGCGCTGACACAGTTCACAGTTACACGAGAAGCAATCTGAGCGGTCCGTCGACCGGAGACGTGTTTCCCAAGAGGTCGTTTAGCGAGTGAACAGCAGTGTGCGCGACTTTCAGGAGTGTGCCTGGAAAGTGCCAGAATCACCAGGAGCATCTGTGCAAAAGCTGCTGCCTCTGTGACCGCATTGAGGCACGTTCGCGTGTCTGCGAGTATATAGACGGCTCTTTCGCGTTCACTCCGAGGGAAACGGTCCGCTATTGCTTCTGTGCGCACAGACGCGATTCCCTTGTCTCTTGCGAACACAGGGAACTCTGTGCATCCAAATCTACAGGCTAAGGACGCGTCTGCATATGTTTTGGTGAACAATCGAGTGTGCGTGTTCTGACAGCTGCCTCTATGCAGACGTCTCCACAGAGCCACTTCTGAATGCCCCGCAGCCCAGGACTGAATGGATACACTAACAAGTGCACCGGTGTGAGCAACCACATATGCAGAAGGACGTCTTTCATCTCACAGAAGCGCGAACGTCTTGGCGTTCAAGCACATGGCAGAAACAAGGTGTGAACAGATGAGCTGCTGCTATTTTCTCCGTTCGGCATGCTTCGTTGTAGCTCTCTTGCCGGTCGCCGGCTTAGCGGCTTGCTTTGCGCGACTAGCTCTGGGGAGAGAAGGAGATAGCGCCGGAAACCTCGCCTTTTGCCTTCTTCGGCGCTGGAACCTGGTTGCTGCGCCTTCTCTTTGTCCATGTGCACACACACGATTCCTCAGCGAAAACCATGCAGAAACCTTTCCACGAGCACCCAGGGATGTGCACCCAGCACCACGTGCACGCACACGCAGCTAGAGAAAAGCACCTACCTTTTCACACACTGATGCCTAAGCAAACGCGTGGCCACACACACGCACACATCCGCAAGCGCGCCTACTCCCATCTATTGAGGGAAAGACGGACGAGCTCTTTGGTTGCTCTTCACAGGCTTGTCCCTGATCTATAGCTGAGGGCAAACACTTGTGTGCTTGTGGGAGAGCCTGTGTCTTTCCTGGAAGCGTTTGGGAGTTTTGCTCAGACGCGTGTTTCCTCAAGTTCAAGAATCAAGATCTAGGATACCTGCAGACAGGTGCCTGTTTGTGTGGAGACAGTCTGTTTGAAACTGTGTTCCTCAGCGCCCGCTCTTTCTCCCCGTCGCTCCACACGCCTGGGAGTCCCTTTCTTTCTCTCCACAAGCACGTGTGTTGACTTCGTCGCACATGTGCATCTGCACAAGCGTTGAGCTCAGCAGAGCGTGTCTCTTGACACTTGATGTGCGTTGGCTGTGTCTGCCTGCTCCAGTGAAGAGAGAAACGGGAAATCATCTTGGTAGAGGCAACAAAGCAAAAGCGAGGCAGGATTGACATCTGCTCAACAGAGACGGATTCCCTGCGCTGACACAGTTCACAGTTACACGAGAAGCAATCTGAGCGGTCCGTCGACCGGAGACGTGTTTCCCAAGAGGTCGTTTAGCGAGTGAACAGCAGTGTGCGCGACTTTCAGGAGTGTGCCTGGAAAGTGCCAGAATCACGAGGAGCATCTGTGCAAAAGCTGCTGCCTCTGTGACCGCATTGAGGCACGTTCGCGTGTCTGCGAGTATATAGACGGCTCTTTCGCGTTCACTCCGAGGGAAACGGTCCGCTATTGCTTCTGTGCGCACAGACGCGATTCCCTTGTCTCTTGCGAACACAGGGAACTCTGTGCATCCAAATCTACAGGCTAAGGACGCGTCTGCATATGTTTTGGTGAACAATCGAGTGTGCGTGTTCTGACAGCTGCCTCTATGCAGACGTCTCCACAGAGCCACTTCTGAATGCCCCGCAGCCCAGGACTGAATGGATACACTAACAAGTGCACCGGTGTGAGCAACCACATATGCAGAAGGACGTCTTTCATCTCACAGAAGCGCGAACGTCTTGGCGTTCAAGCACATGGCAGAAACAAGGTGTGAACAGATGAGCTGCTGCTATTTTCTCCGTTCGGCATGCTTCGTTGTAGCTCTCTTGCCGGTCGCCGGCTTAGCGGCTTGCTTTGCGCGACTAGCTCTGGGGAGAGAAGGAGATAGCGCCGGAAACCTCGCCTTTTGCCTTCTTCGGCGCTGGAACCTGGTTGCTGCGCCTTCTCTTTGTCCATGTGCACACACACGATTCCTCAGCGAAAACCATGCAGAAACCTTTCCACGAGCACCCAGGGATGTGCACCCAGCACCACGTGCACGCACACGCAGCTAGAGAAAAGCACCTACCTTTTCACACACTGATGCCTAAGCAAACGCGTGGCCACACACACGCACACATCCGCAAGCGCGCCTACTCCCATCTATTGAGGGAAAGACGGACGAGCTCTTTGGTTGCTCTTCACAGGCTTGTCCCTGATCTATAGCTGAGGGCAAACACTTGTGTGCTTGTGGGAGAGCCTGTGTCTTTCCTGGAAGCGTTTGGGAGTTTTGCTCAGACGCGTGTTTCCTCAAGTTCAAGAATCAAGATCTAGGATACCTGCAGACAGGTGCCTGTTTGTGTGGAGACAGTCTGTTTGAAACTGTGTTCCTCAGCGCCCGCTCTTTCTCCCCGTCGCTCCACACGCCTGGGAGTCCCTTTCTTTCTCTCCACAAGCACGTGTGTTGACTTCGTCGCACATGTGCATCTGCACAAGCGTTGAGCTCAGCAGAGCGTGTCTCTTGACACTTGATGTGCGTTGGCTGTGTCTGCCTGCTCCAGTGAAGAGAGAAACGGGAAATCATCTTGGTAGAGGCAACAAAGCAAAAGCGAGGCAGGATTGACATCTGCTCAACAGAGACGGATTCCCTGCGCTGACACAGTTCACAGTTACACGAGAAGCAATCTGAGCGGTCCGTCGACCGGAGACGTGTTTCCCAAGAGGTCGTTTAGCGAGTGAACAGCAGTGTGCGCGACTTTCAGGAGTGTGCCTGGAAAGTGCCAGAATCACCAGGAGCATCTGTGCAAAAGCTGCTGCCTCTGTGACCGCATTGAGGCACGTTCGCGTGTCTGCGAGTATATAGACGGCTCTTTCGCGTTCACTCCGAGGGAAACGGTCCGCTATTGCTTCTGTGCGCACAGACGCGATTCCCTTGTCTCTTGCGAACACAGGGAACTCTGTGCATCCAAATCTACAGGCTAAGGACGCGTCTGCATATGTTTTGGTGAACAATCGAGTGTGCGTGTTCTGACAGCTGCCTCTATGCAGACGTCTCCACAGAGCCACTTCTGAATGCCCCGCAGCCCAGGACTGAATGGATACACTAACAAGTGCACCGGTGTGAGCAACCACATATGCAGAAGGACGTCTTTCATCTCACAGAAGCGCGAACGTCTTGGCGTTCAAGCACATGGCAGAAACAAGGTGTGAACAGATGAGCTGCTGCTATTTTCTCCGTTCGGCATGCTTCGTTGTAGCTCTCTTGCCGGTCGCCGGCTTAGCGGCTTGCTTTGCGCGACTAGCTCTGGGGAGAGAAGGAGATAGCGCCGGAAACCTCGCCTTTTGCCTTCTTCGGCGCTGGAACCTGGTTGCTGCGCCTTCTCTTTGTCCATGTGCACACACACGATTCCTCAGCGAAAACCATGCAGAAACCTTTCCACGAGCACCCAGGGATGTGCACCCAGCACCACGTGCACGCACACGCAGCTAGAGAAAAGCACCTACCTTTTCACACACTGATGCCTAAGCAAACGCGTGGCCACACACACGCACACATCCGCAAGCGCGCCTACTCCCATCTATTGAGGGAAAGACGGACGAGCAACGTCCTGACAGGCTTGAGGGGAAAAACGTCCGTTGACGGTTGGCGTACTGCACGCCCGCCTACGGGGCTGCAGGGGAATCCACATTTGGAAGGTACCTGAAGATGTGTGCCTGTTCTTGGAGCTCCGCTAGTAGGGTAGCAAAGACACTCGTAGGCAGTACTGAATGCTGCTCCGTGCTACTTCTCCTCCGCTGGCAAATGCTTCACAGTCGCCCGAGGAAAGACGTTTAACAATCGATCTCCAAGAGGAACGAAACACATGATGCCATAAGGCGAAAGAATAGCAGGGCATCTCTTCACAGGCTTGTCCCTGATCTATAGCTGAGGGCAAACACTTGTGTGCTTGTGGGAGAGCCTGTGTCTTTCCTGGAAGCGTTTGGGAGTTTTGCTCAGACGCGTGTTTCCTCAAGTTCAAGAATCAAGATCTAGGATACCTGCAGACAGGTGCCTGTTTGTGTGGAGACAGTCTGTTTGAAACTGTGTTCCTCAGCGCCCGCTCTTTCTCCCCGTCGCTCCACACGCCTGGGAGTCCCTTTCTTTCTCTCCACAAGCACGTGTGTTGACTTCGTCGCACATGTGCATCTGCACAAGCGTTGAGCTCAGCAGAGCGTGTCTCTTGACACTTGATGTGCGTTGGCTGTGTCTGCCTGCTCCAGTGAAGAGAGAAACGGGAAATCATCTTGGTAGAGGCAACAAAGCAAAAGCGAGGCAGGATTGACATCTGCTCAACAGAGACGGATTCCCTGCGCTGACACAGTTCACAGTTACACGAGAAGCAATCTGAGCGGTCCGTCGACCGGAGACGTGTTTCCCAAGAGGTCGTTTAGCGAGTGAACAGCAGTGTGCGCGACTTTCAGGAGTGTGCCTGGAAAGTGCCAGAATCACGAGGAGCATCTGTGCAAAAGCTGCTGCCTCTGTGACCGCATTGAGGCACGTTCGCGTGTCTGCGAGTATATAGACGGCTCTTTCGCGTTCACTCCGAGGGAAACGGTCCGCTATTGCTTCTGTGCGCACAGACGCGATTCCCTTGTCTCTTGCGAACACAGGGAACTCTGTGCATCCAAATCTACAGGCTAAGGACGCGTCTGCATATGTTTTGGTGAACAATCGAGTGTGCGTGTTCTGACAGCTGCCTCTATGCAGACGTCTCCACAGAGCCACTTCTGAATGCCCCGCAGCCCAGGACTGAATGGATACACTAACAAGTGCACCGGTGTGAGCAACCACATATGCAGAAGGACGTCTTTCATCTCACAGAAGCGCGAACGTCTTGGCGTTCAAGCACATGGCAGAAACAAGGTGTGAACAGATGAGCTGCTGCTATTTTCTCCGTTCGGCATGCTTCGTTGTAGCTCTCTTGCCGGTCGCCGGCTTAGCGGCTTGCTTTGCGCGACTAGCTCTGGGGAGAGAAGGAGATAGCGCCGGAAACCTCGCCTTTTGCCTTCTTCGGCGCTGGAACCTGGTTGCTGCGCCTTCTCTTTGTCCATGTGCACACACACGATTCCTCAGCGAAAACCATGCAGAAACCTTTCCACGAGCACCCAGGGATGTGCACCCAGCACCACGTGCACGCACACGCAGCTAGAGAAAAGCACCTACCTTTTCACACACTGATGCCTAAGCAAACGCGTGGCCACACACACGCACACATCCGCAAGCGCGCCTACTCCCATCTATTGAGAGAAAGACGGACGAGCTCTTTGGTTGCTCTTCACAGGCTTGTCCCTGATCTATAGCTGAGGGCAAACACTTGTGTGCTTGTGGGAGAGCCTGTGTCTTTCCTGGAAGCGTTTGGGAGTTTTGCTCAGACGCGTGTTTCCTCAAGTTCAAGAATCAAGATCTAGGATACCTGCAGACAGGTGCCTGTTTGTGTGGAGACAGTCTGTTTGAAACTGTGTTCCTCAGCGCCCGCTCTTTCTCCCCGTCGCTCCACACGCCTGGGAGTCCCTTTCTTTCTCTCCACAAGCACGTGTGTTGACTTCGTCGCACATGTGCATCTGCACAAGCGTTGAGCTCAGCAGAGCGTGTCTCTTGACACTTGATGTGCGTTGGCTGTGTCTGCCTGCTCCAGTGAAGAGAGAAACGGGAAATCATCTTGGTAGAGGCAACAAAGCAAAAGCGAGGCAGGATTGACATCTGCTCAACAGAGACGGATTCCCTGCGCTGACACAGTTCACAGTTACACGAGAAGCAATCTGAGCGGTCCGTCGACCGGAGACGTGTTTCCCAAGAGGTCGTTTAGCGAGTGAACAGCAGTGTGCGCGACTTTCAGGAGTGTGCCTGGAAAGTGCCAGAATCACGAGGAGCATCTGTGCAAAAGCTGCTGCCTCTGTGACCGCATTGAGGCACGTTCGCGTGTCTGCGAGTATATAGACGGCTCTTTCGCGTTCACTCCGAGGGAAACGGTCCGCTATTGCTTCTGTGCGCACAGACGCGATTCCCTTGTCTCTTGCGAACACAGGGAACTCTGTGCATCCAAATCTACAGGCTAAGGACGCGTCTGCATATGTTTTGGTGAACAATCGAGTGTGCGTGTTCTGACAGCTGCCTCTATGCAGACGTCTCCACAGAGCCACTTCTGAATGCCCCGCAGCCCAGGACTGAATGGATACACTAACAAGTGCACCGGTGTGAGCAACCACATATGCAGAAGGACGTCTTTCATCTCACAGAAGCGCGAACGTCTTGGCGTTCAAGCACATGGCAGAAACAAGGTGTGAACAGATGAGCTGCTGCTATTTTCTCCGTTCGGCATGCTTCGTTGTAGCTCTCTTGCCGGTCGCCGGCTTAGCGGCTTGCTTTGCGCGACTAGCTCTGGGGAGAGAAGGAGATAGCGCCGGAAACCTCGCCTTTTGCCTTCTTCGGCGCTGGAACCTGGTTGCTGCGCCTTCTCTTTGTCCATGTGCACACACACGATTCCTCAGCGAAAACCATGCAGAAACCTTTCCACGAGCACCCAGGGATGTGCACCCAGCACCACGTGCACGCACACGCAGCTAGAGAAAAGCACCTACCTTTTCACACACTGATGCCTAAGCAAACGCGTGGCCACACACACGCACACATCCGCAAGCGCGCCTACTCCCATCTATTGAGGGAAAGACGGACGAGCTCTTTGGTTGCTCTTCACAAGCTTGTCCCTGATCTATAGCTGAGGGCAAACACTTGTGTGCTTGTGGGAGAGCCTGTGTCTTTCCTGGAAGCGTTTGGGAGTTTTGCTCAGACGCGTGTTTCCTCAAGTTCAAGAATCAAGATCTAGGATACCCGCAGACAGGTGCCTGTTTGTGTGGAGACAGTCTGTTTGAAACTGTGTTCCTCAGCGCCCGCTCTTTCTCCCCGTCGCTCCACACGCCTGGGAGTCCCTTTCTTTCTCTCCACAAGCACGTGTGTTGACTTCGTCGCACATGTGCATCTGCACAAGCGTTGAGCTCAGCAGAGCGTGTCTCTTGACACTTGATGTGCGTTGGCTGTGTCTGCCTGCTCCAGTGAAGAGAGAAACGGGAAATCATCTTGGTAGAGGCAACAAAGCAAAAGCGAGGCAGGATTGACATCTGCTCAACAGAGACGGATTCCCTGCGCTGACACAGTTCACAGTTACACGAGAAGCAATCTGAGCGGTCCGTCGACCGGAGACGTGTTTCCCAAGAGGTCGTTTAGCGAGTGAACAGCAGTGTGCGCGACTTTCAGGAGTGTGCCTGGAAAGTGCCAGAATCACCAGGAGCATCTGTGCAAAAGCTGCTGCCTCTGTGACCGCATTGAGGCACGTTCGCGTGTCTGCGAGTATATAGACGGCTCTTTCGCGTTCACTCCGAGGGAAACGGTCCGCTATTGCTTCTGTGCGCACAGACGCGATTCCCTTGTCTCTTGCGAACACAGGGAACTCTGTGCATCCAAATCTACAGGCTAAGGACGCGTCTGCATATGTTTTGGTGAACAATCGAGTGTGCGTGTTCTGACAGCTGCCTCTATGCAGACGTCTCCACAGAGCCACTTCTGAATGCCCCGCAGCCCAGGACTGAATGGATACACTAACAAGTGCACCGGTGTGAGCAACCACATATGCAGAAGGACGTCTTTCATCTCACAGAAGCGCGAACGTCTTGGCGTTCAAGCACATGGCAGAAACAAGGTGTGAACAGATGAGCTGCTGCTATTTTCTCCGTTCGGCATGCTTCGTTGTAGCTCTCTTGCCGGTCGCCGGCTTAGCGGCTTGCTTTGCGCGACTAGCTCTGGGGAGAGAAGGAGATAGCGCCGGAAACCTCGCCTTTTGCCTTCTTCGGCGCTGGAACCTGGTTGCTGCGCCTTCTCTTTGTCCATGTGCACACACACGATTCCTCAGCGAAAACCATGCAGAAACCTTTCCACGAGCACCCAGGGATGTGCACCCAGCACCACGTGCACGCACACGCAGCTAGAGAAAAGCACCTACCTTTTCACACACTGATGCCTAAGCAAACGCGTGGCCACACACACGCACACATCCGCAAGCGCGCCTACTCCCATCTATTGAGGGAAAGACGGACGAGCTCTTTGGTTGCTCTTCACAGGCTTGTCCCTGATCTATAGCTGAGGGCAAACACTTGTGTGCTTGTGGGAGAGCCTGTGTCTTTCCTGGAAGCGTTTGGGAGTTTTGCTCAGACGCGTGTTTCCTCAAGTTCAAGAATCAAGATCTAGGATACCTGCAGACAGGTGCCTGTTTGTGTGGAGACAGTCTGTTTGAAACTGTGTTCCTCAGCGCCCGCTCTTTCTCCCCGTCGCTCCACACGCCTGGGAGTCCCTTTCTTTCTCTCCACAAGCACGTGTGTTGACTTCGTCGCACATGTGCATCTGCACAAGCGTTGAGCTCAGCAGAGCGTGTCTCTTGACACTTGATGTGCGTTGGCTGTGTCTGCCTGCTCCAGTGAAGAGAGAAACGGGAAATCATCTTGGTAGAGGCAACAAAGCAAAAGCGAGGCAGGATTGACATCTGCTCAACAGAGACGGATTCCCTGCGCTGACACAGTTCACAGTTACACGAGAAGCAATCTGAGCGGTCCGTCGACCGGAGACGTGTTTCCCAAGAGGTCGTTTAGCGAGTGAACAGCAGTGTGCGCGACTTTCAGGAGTGTGCCTGGAAAGTGCCAGAATCACCAGGAGCATCTGTGCAAAAGCTGCTGCCTCTGTGACCGCATTGAGGCACGTTCGCGTGTCTGCGAGTATATAGACGGCTCTTTCGCGTTCACTCCGAGGGAAACGGTCCGCTATTGCTTCTGTGCGCACAGACGCGATTCCCTTGTCTCTTGCGAACACAGGGAACTCTGTGCATCCAAATCTACAGGCTAAGGACGCGTCTGCATATGTTTTGGTGAACAATCGAGTGTGCGTGTTCTGACAGCTGCCTCTATGCAGACGTCTCCACAGAGCCACTTCTGAATGCCCCGCAGCCCAGGACTGAATGGATACACTAACAAGTGCACCGGTGTGAGCAACCACATATGCAGAAGGACGTCTTTCATCTCACAGAAGCGCGAACGTCTTGGCGTTCAAGCACATGGCAGAAACAAGGTGTGAACAGATGAGCTGCTGCTATTTTCTCCGTTCGGCATGCTTCGTTGTAGCTCTCTTGCCGGTCGCCGGCTTAGCGGCTTGCTTTGCGCGACTAGCTCTGGGGAGAGAAGGAGATAGCGCCGGAAACCTCGCCTTTTGCCTTCTTCGGCGCTGGAACCTGGTTGCTGCGCCTTCTCTTTGTCCATGTGCACACACACGATTCCTCAGCGAAAACCATGCAGAAACCTTTCCACGAGCACCCAGGGATGTGCACCCAGCACCACGTGCACGCACACGCAGCTAGAGAAAAGCACCTACCTTTTCACACACTGATGCCTAAGCAAACGCGTGGCCACACACACGCACACATCCGCAAGCGCGCCTACTCCCATCTATTGAGGGAAAGACGGACGAGCTCTTTGGTTGCTCTTCACAGGCTTGTCCCTGATCTATAGCTGAGGGCAAACACTTGTGTGCTTGTGGGAGAGCCTGTGTCTTTCCTGGAAGCGTTTGGGAGTTTTGCTCAGACGCGTGTTTCCTCAAGTTCAAGAATCAAGATCTAGGATACCTGCAGACAGGTGCCTGTTTGTGTGGAGACAGTCTGTTTGAAACTGTGTTCCTCAGCGCCCGCTCTTTCTCCCCGTCGCTCCACACGCCTGGGAGTCCCTTTCTTTCTCTCCACAAGCACGTGTGTTGACTTCGTCGCACATGTGCATCTGCACAAGCGTTGAGCTCAGCAGAGCGTGTCTCTTGACACTTGATGTGCGTTGGCTGTGTCTGCCTGCTCCAGTGAAGAGAGAAACGGGAAATCATCTTGGTAGAGGCAACAAAGCAAAAGCGAGGCAGGATTGACATCTGCTCAACAGAGACGGATTCCCTGCGCTGACACAGTTCACAGTTACACGAGAAGCAATCTGAGCGGTCCGTCGACCGGAGACGTGTTTCCCAAGAGGTCGTTTAGCGAGTGAACAGCAGTGTGCGCGACTTTCAGGAGTGTGCCTGGAAAGTGCCAGAATCACCAGGAGCATCTGTGCAAAAGCTGCTGCCTCTGTGACCGCATTGAGGCACGTTCGCGTGTCTGCGAGTATATAGACGGCTCTTTCGCGTTCACTCCGAGGGAAACGGTCCGCTATTGCTTCTGTGCGCACAGACGCGATTCCCTTGTCTCTTGCGAACACAGGGAACTCTGTGCATCCAAATCTACAGGCTAAGGACGCGTCTGCATATGTTTTGGTGAACAATCGAGTGTGCGTGTTCTGACAGCTGCCTCTATGCAGACGTCTCCACAGAGCCACTTCTGAATGCCCCGCAGCCCAGGACTGAATGGATACACTAACAAGTGCACCGGTGTGAGCAACCACATATGCAGAAGGACGTCTTTCATCTCACAGAAGCGCGAACGTCTTGGCGTTCAAGCACATGGCAGAAACAAGGTGTGAACAGATGAGCTGCTGCTATTTTCTCCGTTCGGCATGCTTCGTTGTAGCTCTCTTGCCGGTCGCCGGCTTAGCGGCTTGCTTTGCGCGACTAGCTCTGGGGAGAGAAGGAGATAGCGCCGGAAACCTCGCCTTTTGCCTTCTTCGGCGCTGGAACCTGGTTGCTGCGCCTTCTCTTTGTCCATGTGCACACACACGATTCCTCAGCGAAAACCATGCAGAAACCTTTCCACGAGCACCCAGGGATGTGCACCCAGCACCACGTGCACGCACACGCAGCTAGAGAAAAGCACCTACCTTTTCACACACTGATGCCTAAGCAAACGCGTGGCCACACACACGCACACATCCGCAAGCGCGCCTACTCCCATCTATTGAGGGAAAGACGGACGAGCTCTTTGGTTGCTCTTCACAGGCTTGTCCCTGATCTATAGCTGAGGGCAAACACTTGTGTGCTTTTGGGAGAGCCTGTGTCTTTCCTGGAAGCGTTTGGGAGTTTTGCTCAGACGCGTGTTTCCTCAAGTTCAAGAATCAAGATCTAGGATACCTGCAGACAGGTGCCTGTTTGTGTGGAGACAGTCTGTTTGAAACTGTGTTCCTCAGCGCCCGCTCTTTCTCCCCGTCGCTCCACACGCCTGGGAGTCCCCTTCTTTCTCTCCACAAGCACGTGTGTTGACTTCGTCGCACATGTGCATCTGCACAAGCGTTGAGCTCAGCAGAGCGTGTCTCTTGACACTTGATGTGCGTTGGCTGTGTCTGCCTGCTCCAGTGAAGAGAGAAACGGGAAATCATCTTGGTAGAGGCAACAAAGCAAAAGCGAGGCAGGATTGACATCTGCTCAACAGAGACGGATTCCCTGCGCTGACACAGTTCACAGTTACACGAGAAGCAATCTGAGCGGTCCGTCGACCGGAGACGTGTTTCCCAAGAGGTCGTTTAGCGAGTGAACAGCAGTGTGCGCGACTTTCAGGAGTGTGCCTGGAAAGTGCCAGAATCACCAGGAGCATCTGTGCAAAAGCTGCTGCCTCTGTGACCGCATTGAGGCACGTTCGCGTGTCTGCGAGTATATAGACGGCTCTTTCGCGTTCACTCCGAGGGAAACGGTCCGCTATTGCTTCTGTGCGTACAGACGCGATTCCCTTGTCTCTTGCGAACACAGGGAACTCTGTGCATCCAAATCTACAGGCTAAGGACGCGTCTGCATATGTTTTGGTGAACAATCGAGTGTGCGTGTTCTGACAGCTGCCTCTATGCAGACGTCTCCACAGAGCCACTTCTGAATGCCCCGCAGCCCAGGACTGAATGGATACACTAACAAGTGCACCGGTGTGAGCAACCACATATGCAGAAGGACGTCTTTCATCTCACAGAAGCGCGAACGTCTTGGCGTTCAAGCACATGGCAGAAACAAGGTGTGAACAGATGAGCTGCTGCTATTTTCTCCGTTCGGCATGCTTCGTTGTAGCTCTCTTGCCGGTCGCCGGCTTAGCGGCTTGCTTTGCGCGACTAGCTCTGGGGAGAGAAGGAGATAGCGCCGGAAACCTCGCCTTTTGCCTTCTTCGGCGCTGGAACCTGGTTGCTGCGCCTTCTCTTTGTCCATGTGCACACACACGATTCCTCAGCGAAAACCATGCAGAAACCTTTCCACGAGCACCCAGGGATGTGCACCCAGCACCACGTGCACGCACACGCAGCTAGAGAAAAGCACCTACCTTTTCACACACTGATGCCTAAGCAAACGCGTGGCCACACACACGCACACATCCGCAAGCGCGCCTACTCCCATCTATTGAGGGAAAGACGGACGAGCTCTTTGGTTGCTCTGCACAGGCTTGTCCCTGATCTATAGCTGAGGGCAAACACTTGTGTGCTTGTGGGAGAGCCTGTGTCTTTCCTGGAAGCGTTTGGGAGTTTTGCTCAGACGCGTGTTTCCTCAAGTTCAAGAATCAAGATCTAGGATACCTGCAGACAGGTGCCTGTTTGTGTGGAGACAGTCTGTTTGAAACTGTGTTCCTCAGCGCCCGCTCTTTCTCCCCGTCGCTCCACACGCCTGGGAGTCCCTTTCTTTCTCTCCACAAGCACGTGTGTTGACTTCGTCGCACATGTGCATCTGCACAAGCGTTGAGCTCAGCAGAGCGTGTCTCTTGACACTTGATGTGCGTTGGCTGTGTCTGCCTGCTCCAGTGAAGAGAGAAACGGGAAATCATCTTGGTAGAGGCAACAAAGCAAAAGCGAGGCAGGATTGACATCTGCTCAACAGAGACGGATTCCCTGCGCTGACACAGTTCACAGTTACACGAGAAGCAATCTGAGCGGTCTGTCGACCGGAGACGTGTTTCCCAAGAGGTCGTTTAGCGAGTGAACAGCAGTGTGCGCGACTTTCAGGAGTGTGCCTGGAAAGTGCCAGAATCACCAGGAGCATCTGTGCAAAAGCTGCTGCCTCTGTGACCGCATTGAGGCACGTTCGCGTGTCTGCGAGTATATAGACGGCTCTTTCGCGTTCACTCCGAGGGAAACGGTCCGCTATTGCTTCTGTGCGCACAGACGCGATTCCCTTGTCTCTTGCGAACACAGGGAACTCTGTGCATCCAAATCTACAGGCTAAGGACGCGTCTGCATATGTTTTGGTGAACAATCGAGTGTGCGTGTTCTGACAGCTGCCTCTATGCAGACATCTCCACAGAGCCACTTCTGAATGCCCCGCAGCCCAGGACTGAATGGATACACTAACAAGTGCACCGGTGTGAGCAACCACATATGCAGAAGGACGTCTTTCATCTCACAGAAGCGCGAACGTCTTGGCGTTCAAGCACATGGCAGAAACAAGGTGTGAACAGATGAGCTGCTGCTATTTTCTCCGTTCGGCATGCTTCGTTGTAGCTCTCTTGCCGGTCGCCGGCTTAGCGGCTTGCTTTGCGCGACTAGCTCTGGGGAGAGAAGGAGATAGCGCCGGAAACCTCGCCTTTTGCCTTCTTCGGCGCTGGAACCTGGTTGCTGCGCCTTCTCTTTGTCCATGTGCACACACACGATTCCTCAGCGAAAACCATGCAGAAACCTTTCCACGAGCACCCAGGGATGTGCACCCAGCACCACGTGCACGCACACGCAGCTAGAGAAAAGCACCTACCTTTTCACACACTGATGCCTAAGCAAACGCGTGGCCACACACACGCACACATCCGCAAGCGCGCCTACTCCCATCTATTGAGGGAAAGACGGACGAGCAACGTCCTGACAGGCTTGAGGGGAAAAACGTCCGTTGACGGTTGGCGTACTGCACGCCCGCCTACGGGGCTGCAGGGGAATCCACATTTGGAAGGTACCTGAAGATGTGTGCCTGTTCTTGGAGCTCCGCTAGTAGGGTAGCAAAGACACTCGTAGGCAGTACTGAATGCTGCTCCGTGCTACTTCTCCTCCGCTGGCAAATGCTTCACAGTCGCCCGAGGAAAGACGTTTAACAATCGATCTCCAAGAGGAACGAAACACATGATGCCATAAGGCGAAAGAATAGCAGGGCATCTCTTCACAGGCTTGTCCCTGATCTATAGCTGAGGGCAAACACTTGTGTGCTTGTGGGAGAGCCTGTGTCTTTCCTGGAAGCGTTTGGGAGTTTTGCTCAGACGCGTGTTTCCTCAAGTTCAAGAATCAAGATCTAGGATACCTGCAGACAGGTGCCTGTTTGTGTGGAGACAGTCTGTTTGAAACTGTGTTCCTCAGCGCCCGCTCTTTCTCCCCGTCGCTCCACACGCCTGGGAGTCCCTTTCTTTCTCTCCACAAGCACGTGTGTTGACTTCGTCGCACATGTGCATCTGCACAAGCGTTGAGCTCAGCAGAGCGTGTCTCTTGACACTTGATGTGCGTTGGCTGTGTCTGCCTGCTCCAGTGAAGAGAGAAACGGGAAATCATCTTGGTAGAGGCAACAAAGCAAAAGCGAGGCAGGATTGACATCTGCTCAACAGAGACGGATTCCCTGCGCTGACACAGTTCACAGTTACACGAGAAGCAATCTGAGCGGTCCGTCGACCGGAGACGTGTTTCCCAAGAGGTCGTTTAGCGAGTGAACAGCAGTGTGCGCGACTTTCAGGAGTGTGCCTGGAAAGTGCCAGAATCACCAGGAGCATCTGTGCAAAAGCTGCTGCCTCTGTGACCGCATTGAGGCACGTTCGCGTGTCTGCGAGTATATAGACGGCTCTTTCGCGTTCACTCCGAGGGAAACGGTCCGCTATTGCTTCTGTGCGCACAGACGCGATTCCCTTGTCTCTTGCGAACACAGGGAACTCTGTGCATCCAAATCTACAGGCTAAGGACGCGTCTGCATATGTTTTGGTGAACAATCGAGTGTGCGTGTTCTGACAGCTGCCTCTATGCAGACGTCTCCACAGAGCCACTTCTGAATGCCCCGCAGCCCAGGACTGAATGGATACACTAACAAGTGCACCGGTGTGAGCAACCACATATGCAGAAGGACGTCTTTCATCTCACAGAAGCGCGAACGTCTTGGCGTTCAAGCACATGGCAGAAACAAGGTGTGAACAGATGAGCTGCTGCTATTTTCTCCGTTCGGCATGCTTCGTTGTAGCTCTCTTGCCGGTCGCCGGCTTAGCGGCTTGCTTTGCGCGACTAGCTCTGGGGAGAGAAGGAGATAGCGCCGGAAACCTCGCCTTTTGCCTTCTTCGGCGCTGGAACCTGGTTGCTGCGCCTTCTCTTTGTCCATGTGCACACACACGATTCCTCAGCGAAAACCATGCAGAAACCTTTCCACGAGCACCCAGGGATTTGCACCCAGCACCACGTGCACGCACACGCAGCTAGAGAAAAGCACCTACCTTTTCACACACTGATGCCTAAGCAAACGCGTGGCCACACACACGCACACATCCGCAAGCGCGCCTACTCCCATCTATTGAGAGAAAGACGGACGAGCTCTTTGGTTGCTCTTCACAGGCTTGTCCCTGATCTATAGCTGAGGGCAAACACTTGTGTGCTTGTGGGAGAGCCTGTGTCTTTCCTGGAAGCGTTTGGGAGTTTTGCTCAGACGCGTGTTTCCTCAAGTTCAAGAATCAAGATCTAGGATACCTGCAGACAGGTGCCTGTTTGTGTGGAGACAGTCTGTTTGAAACTGTGTTCCTCAGCGCCCGCTCTTTCTCCCCGTCGCTCCACACGCCTGGGAGTCCCTTTCTTTCTCTCCACAAGCACGTGTGTTGACTTCGTCGCACATGTGCATCTGCACAAGCGTTGAGCTCAGCAGAGCGTGTCTCTTGACACTTGATGTGCGTTGGCTGTGTCTGCCTGCTCCAGTGAAGAGAGAAACGGGAAATCATCTTGGTAGAGGCAACAAAGCAAAAGCGAGGCAGGATTGACATCTGCTCAACAGAGACGGATTCCCTGCGCTGACACAGTTCACAGTTACACGAGAAGCAATCTGAGCGGTCCGTCGACCGGAGACGTGTTTCCCAAGAGGTCGTTTAGCGAGTGAACAGCAGTGTGCGCGACTTTCAGGAGTGTGCCTGGAAAGTGCCAGAATCACCAGGAGCATCTGTGCAAAAGCTGCTGCCTCTGTGACCGCATTGAGGCACGTTCGCGTGTCTGCGAGTATATAGACGGCTCTTTCGCGTTCACTCCGAGGGAAACGGTCCGCTATTGCTTCTGTGCGCACAGACGCGATTCCCTTGTCTCTTGCGAACACAGGGAACTCTGTGCATCCAAATCTACAGGCTAAGGACGCGTCTGCATATGTTTTGGTGAACAATCGAGTGTGCGTGTTCTGACAGCTGCCTCTATGCAGACGTCTCCACAGAGCCACTTCTGAATGCCCCGCAGCCCAGGACTGAATGGATACACTAACAAGTGCACCGGTGTGAGCAACCACATATGCAGAAGGACGTCTTTCATCTCACAGAAGCGCGAACGTCTTGGCGTTCAAGCACATGGCAGAAACAAGGTGTGAACAGATGAGCTGCTGCTATTTTCTCCGTTCGGCATGCTTCGTTGTAGCTCTCTTGCCGGTCGCCGGCTTAGCGGCTTGCTTTGCGCGACTAGCTCTGGGGAGAGAAGGAGATAGCGCCGGAAACCTCGCCTTTTGCCTTCTTCGGCGCTGGAACCTGGTTGCTGCGCCTTCTCTTTGTCCATGTGCACACACACGATTCCTCAGCGAAAACCATGCAGAAACCTTTCCACGAGCACCCAGGGATGTGCACCCAGCACCACGTGCACGCACACGCAGCTAGAGAAAAGCACCTACCTTTTCACACACTGATGCCTAAGCAAACGCGTGGCCACACACACGCACACATCCGCAAGCGCGCCTACTCCCATCTATTGAGGGAAAGACGGACGAGCTCTTTGGTTGCTCTTCACAGGCTTGTCCCTGATCTATAGCTGAGGGCAAACACTTGTGTGCTTGTGGGAGAGCCTGTGTCTTTCCTGGAAGCGTTTGGGAGTTTTGCTCAGACGCGTGTTTCCTCAAGTTCAAGAATCAAGATCTAGGATACCTGCAGACAGGTGCCTGTTTGTGTGGAGACAGTCTGTTTGAAACTGTGTTCCTCAGCGCCCGCTCTTTCTCCCCGTCGCTCCACACGCCTGGGAGTCCCTTTCTTTCTCTCCACAAGCACGTGTGTTGACTTCGTCGCACATGTGCATCTGCACAAGCGTTGAGCTCAGCAGAGCGTGTCTCTTGACACTTGATGTGCGTTGGCTGTGTCTGCCTGCTCCAGTGAAGAGAGAAACGGGAAATCATCTTGGTAGAGGCAACAAAGCAAAAGCGAGGCAGGATTGACATCTGCTCAACAGAGACGGATTCCCTGCGCTGACACAGTTCACAGTTACACGAGAAGCAATCTGAGCGGTCCGTCGACCGGAGACGTGTTTCCTAAGAGGTCGTTTAGCGAGTGAACAGCAGTGTGCGCGACTTTCAGGAGTGTGCCTGGAAAGTGCCAGAATCACCAGGAGCATCTGTGCAAAAGCTGCTGCCTCTGTGACCGCATTGAGGCACGTTCGCGTGTCTGCGAGTATATAGACGGCTCTTTCGCGTTCACTCCGAGGGAAACGGTCCGCTATTGCTTCTGTGCGCACAGACGCGATTCCCTTGTCTCTTGCGAACACAGGGAACTCTGTGCATCCAAATCTACAGGCTAAGGACGCGTCTGCATATGTTTTGGTGAACAATCGAGTGTGCGTGTTCTGACAGCTGCCTCTATGCAGACGTCTCCACAGAGCCACTTCTGAATGCCCCGCAGCCCAGGACTGAATGGATACACTAACAAGTGCACCGGTGTGAGCAACCACATATGCAGAAGGACGTCTTTCATCTCACAGAAGCGCGAACGTCTTGGCGTTCAAGCACATGGCAGAAACAAGGTGTGAACAGATGAGCTGCTGCTATTTTCTCCGTTCGGCATGCTTCGTTGTAGCTCTCTTGCCGGTCGCCGGCTTAGCGGCTTGCTTTGCGCGACTAGCTCTGGGGAGAGAAGGAGATAGCGCCGGAAACCTCGCCTTTTGCCTTCTTCGGCGCTGGAACCTGGTTGCTGTGCCTTCTCTTTGTCCATGTGCACACACACGATTCCTCAGCGAAAACCATGCAGAAACCTTTCCACGAGCACCCAGGGATGTGCACCCAGCACCACGTGCACGCACACGCAGCTAGAGAAAAGCACCTACCTTTTCACACACTGAAGCCTAAGCAAACGCGTGGCCACACACACGCACACATCCGCAAGCGCGCCTACTCCCATCTATTGAGGGAAAGACGGACGAGCAACGTCCTGACAGGCTTGAGGGGAAAAACGTCCGTTGACGGTTGGCGTACTGCACGCCCGCCTACGGGGCTGCAGGGGAATCCACATTTGGAAGGTACCTGAAGATGTGTGCCTGTTCTTGGAGCTCCGCTAGTAGGGTAGCAAAGACACTCGTAGGCAGTACTGAATGCTGCTCCGTGCTACTTCTCCTCCGCTGGCAAATGCTTCACAGTCGCCCGAGGAAAGACGTTTAACAATCGATCTCCAAGAGGAACGAAACACATGATGCCATAAGGCGAAAGAATAGCAGGGCATCTCTTCACAGGCTTGTCCCTGATCTATAGCTGAGGGCAAACACTTGTGTGCTTGTGGGAGAGCCTGTGTCTTTCCTGGAAGCGTTTGGGAGTTTTGCTCAGACGCGTGTTTCCTCAAGTTCAAGAATCAAGATCTAGGATACCTGCAGACAGGTGCCTGTTTGTGTGGAGACAGTCTGTTTGAAACTGTGTTCCTCAGCGCCCGCTCTTTCTCCCCGTCGCTCCACACGCCTGGGAGTCCCTTTCTTTCTCTCCACAAGCACGTGTGTTGACTTCGTCGCACATGTGCATCTGCACAAGCGTTGAGCTCAGCAGAGCGTGTCTCTTGACACTTGATGTGCGTTGGCTGTGTCTGCGTGCTCCAGTGAAGAGAGAAACGGGAAATCATCTTGGTAGAGGCAACAAAGCAAAAGCGAGGCAGGATTGACATCTGCTCAACAGAGACGGATTCCCTGCGCTGACACAGTTCACAGTTACACGAGAAGCAATCTGAGCGGTCCGTCGACCGGAGACGTGTTTCCCAAGAGGTCGTTTAGCGAGTGAACAGCAGTGTGCGCGACTTTCAGGTGTGTGCCTGGAAAGTGCCAGAATCACCAGGAGCATCTGTGCAAAAGCTGCTGCCTCTGTGACCGCATTGAGGCACGTTCCCGTGTCTGCGAGTATATAGACGGCTCTTTCGCGTTCACTCCGAGGGAAACGGTCCGCTATTGCTTCTGTGCGTACAGACGCGATTCCCTTGTCTCTTGCGAACACAGGGAACTCTGTGCATCCAAATCTACAGGCTAAGGACGCGTCTGCATATGTTTTGGTGAACAATCGAGTGTGCGTGTTCTGACAGCTGCCTCTATGCAGACGTCTCCACAGAGCCACTTCTGAATGCCCCGCAGCCCAGGACTGAATGGATACACTAACAAGTGCACCGGTGTGAGCAACCACATATGCAGAAGGACGTCTTTCATCTCACAGAAGCGCGAACGTCTTGGCGTTCAAGCACATGGCAGAAACAAGGTGTGAACAGATGAGCTGCTGCTATTTTCTCCGTTCGGCATGCTTCGTTGTAGCTCTCTTGCCGGTCGCCGGCTTAGCGGCTTGCTTTGCGCGACTAGCTCTGGGGAGAGAAGGAGATAGCGCCGGAAACCTCGCCTTTTGCCTTCTTCGGCGCTGGAACCTGGTTGCTGCGCCTTCTCTTTGTCCATGTGCACACACACGATTCCTCAGCGAAAACCATGCAGAAACCTTTCCACGAGCACCCAGGGATGTGCACCCAGCACCACGTGCACGCACACGCAGCTAGAGAAAAGCACCTACCTTTTCACACACTGATGCCTAAGCAAACGCGTGGCCACACACACGCACACATCCGCAAGCGCGCCTACTCCCATCTATTGAGGGAAAGACGGACGAGCTCTTTGGTTGCTCTTCACAGGCTTGTCCCTGATCTATAGCTGAGGGCAAACACTTGTGTGCTTGTGGGAGAGCCTGTGTCTTTCCTGGAAGCGTTTGGGAGTTTTGCTCAGACGCGTGTTTCCTCAAGTTCAAGAATCAAGATCTAGGATACCTGCAGACAGGTGCCTGTTTGTGTGGAGACAGTCTGTTTGAAACTGTGTTCCTCAGCGCCCGCTCTTTCTCCCCGTCGCTCCACACGCCTGGGAGTCCCTTTCTTTCTCTCCACAAGCACGTGTGTTGACTTCGTCGCACATGTGCATCTGCACAAGCGTTGAGCTCAGCAGAGCGTGTCTCTTGACACTTGATGTGCGTTGGCTGTGTCTGCCTGCTCCAGTGAAGAGAGAAACGGGAAATCATCTTGGTAGAGGCAACAAAGCAAAAGCGAGGCAGGATTGACATCTGCTCAACAGAGACGGATTCCCTGCGCTGACACAGTTCACAGTTACACGAGAAGCAATCTGAGCGGTCCGTCGACCGGAGACGTGTTTCCCAAGAGGTCGTTTAGCGAGTGAACAGCAGTGTGCGCGACTTTCAGGTGTGTGCCTGGAAAGTGCCAGAATCACCAGGAGCATCTGTGCAAAAGCTGCTGCCTCTGTGACCGCATTGAGGCACGTTCCCGTGTCTGCGAGTATATAGACGGCTCTTTCGCGTTCACTCCGAGGGAAACGGTCCGCTATTGCTTCTGTGCGTACAGACGCGATTCCCTTGTCTCTTGCGAACACAGGGAACTCTGTGCATCCAAATCTACAGGCTAAGGACGCGTCTGCATATGTTTTGGTGAACAATCGAGTGTGCGTGTTCTGACAGCTGCCTCTATGCAGACG
This sequence comes from Patagioenas fasciata, assembly GCF_037038585.1. Classification (NCBI taxonomy): domain Eukaryota; kingdom Metazoa; phylum Chordata; class Aves; order Columbiformes; family Columbidae; genus Patagioenas; species Patagioenas fasciata. The sequence goes on from NW_027288635.1 coordinate 42,663, forward strand.
TCTCCACAGAGCCACTTCTGAATGCCCCGCAGCCCAGGACTGAATGGATACACTAACAAGTGCACCGGTGTGAGCAACCACATATGCAGAAGGACGTCTTTCATCTCACAGAAGCGCGAACGTCTTGGCGTTCAAGCACATGGCAGAAACAAGGTGTGAACAGATGAGCTGCTGCTATTTTCTCCGTTCGGCATGCTTCGTTGTAGCTCTCTTGCCGGTCGCCGGCTTAGCGGCTTGCTTTGCGCGACTAGCTCTGGGGAGAGAAGGAGATAGCGCCGGAAACCTCGCCTTTTGCCTTCTTCGGCGCTGGAACCTGGTTGCTGCGCCTTCTCTTTGTCCATGTGCACACACACGATTCCTCAGCGAAAACCATGCAGAAACCTTTCCACGAGCACCCAGGGATGTGCACCCAGCACCACGTGCACGCACACGCAGCTAGAGAAAAGCACCTACCTTTTCACACACTGATGCCTAAGCAAACGCGTGGCCACACACACGCACACATCCGCAAGCGCGCCTACTCCCATCTATTGAGGGAAAGACGGACGAGCTCTTTGGTTGCTCTTCACAGGCTTGTCCCTGATCTATAGCTGAGGGCAAACACTTGTGTGCTTGTGGGAGAGCCTGTGTCTTTCCTGGAAGCGTTTGGGAGTTTTGCTCAGACGCGTGTTTCCTCAAGTTCAAGAATCAAGATCTAGGATACCTGCAGACAGGTGCCTGTTTGTGTGGAGACAGTCTGTTTGAAACTGTGTTCCTCAGCGCCCGCTCTTTCTCCCCGTCGCTCCACACGCCTGGGAGTCCCTTTCTTTCTCTCCACAAGCACGTGTGTTGACTTCGTCGCACATGTGCATCTGCACAAGCGTTGAGCTCAGCAGAGCGTGTCTCTTGACACTTGATGTGCGTTGGCTGTGTCTGCGTGCTCCAGTGAAGAGAGAAACGGGAAATCATCTTGGTAGAGGCAACAAAGCAAAAGCGAGGCAGGATTGACATCTGCTCAACAGAGACGGATTCCCTGCACTGACACAGTTCACAGTTACACGAGAAGCAATCTGAGCGGTCCGTCGACCGGAGACGTGTTTCCCAAGAGGTCGTTTAGCGAGTGAACAGCAGTGTGCGCGACTTTCAGGTGTGTGCCTGGAAAGTGCCAGAATCACCAGGAGCATCTGTGCAAAAGCTGCTGCCTCTGTGACCGCATTGAGGCACGTTCCCGTGTCTGCGAGTATATAGACGGCTCTTTCGCGTTCACTCCGAGGGAAACGGTCCGCTATTGCTTCTGTGCGTACAGACGCGATTCCCTTGTCTCTTGCGAACACAGGGAACTCTGTGCATCCAAATCTACAGGCTAAGGACGCGTCTGCATATGTTTTGGTGAACAATCGAGTGTGCGTGTTCTGACAGCTGCCTCTATGCAGACGTCTCCACAGAGCCACTTCTGAATGCCCCGCAGCCCAGGACTGAATGGATACACTAACAAGTGCACCGGTGTGAGCAACCACATATGCAGAAGGACGTCTTTCATCTCACAGAAGCGCGAACGTCTTGGCGTTCAAGCACATGGCAGAAACAAGGTGTGAACAGATGAGCTGCTGCTATTTTCTCCGTTCGGCATGCTTCGTTGTAGCTCTCTTGCCGGTCGCCGGCTTAGCGGCTTGCTTTGCGCGACTAGCTCTGGGGAGAGAAGGAGATAGCGCCGGAAACCTCGCCTTTTGCCTTCTTCGGCGCTGGAACCTGGTTGCTGCGCCTTCTCTTTGTCCATGTGCACACACACGATTCCTCAGCGAAAACCATGCAGAAACCTTTCCACGAGCACCCAGGGATGTGCACCCAGCACCACGTGCACGCACACGCAGCTAGAGAAAAGCACCTACCTTTTCACACACTGATGCCTAAGCAAACGCGTGGCCACACACACGCACACATCCGCAAGCGCGCCTACTCCCATCTATTGAGGGAAAGACGGACGAGCTCTTTGGTTGCTCTTCACAGGCTTGTCCCTGATCTATAGCTGAGGGCAAACACTTGTGTGCTTGTGGGAGAGCCTGTGTCTTTCCTGGAAGCGTTTGGGAGTTTTGCTCAGACGCGTGTTTCCTCAAGTTCAAGAATCAAGATCTAGGATACCTGCAGACAGGTGCCTGTTTGTGTGGAGACAGTCTGTTTGAAACTGTGTTCCTCAGCGCCCGCTCTTTCTCCCCGTCGCTCCACACGCCTGGGAGTCCCTTTCTTTCTCTCCACAAGCACGTGTGTTGACTTCGTCGCACATGTGCATCTGCACAAGCGTTGAGCTCAGCAGAGCGTGTCTCTTGACACTTGATGTGCGTTGGCTGTGTCTGCCTGCTCCAGTGAAGAGAGAAACGGGAAATCATCTTGGTAGAGGCAACAAAGCAAAAGCGAGGCAGGATTGACATCTGCTCAACAGAGACGGATTCCCTGCGCTGACACAGTTCACAGTTACACGAGAAGCAATCTGAGCGGTCCGTCGACCGGAGACGTGTTTCCCAAGAGGTCGTTTAGCGAGTGAACAGCAGTGTGCGCGACTTTCAGGAGTGTGCCTGGAAAGTGCCAGAATCACCAGGAGCATCTGTGCAAAAGCTGCTGCCTCTGTGACCGCATTGAGGCACGTTCGCGTGTCTGCGAGTATATAGACGGCTCTTTCGCGTTCACTCCGAGGGAAACGGTCCGCTATTGCTTCTGTGCGCACAGACGCGATTCCCTTGTCTCTTGCGAACACAGGGAACTCTGTGCATCCAAATCTACAGGCTAAGGACGCGTCTGCATATGTTTTGGTGAACAATCGAGTGTGCGTGTTCTGACAGCTGCCTCTATGCAGACGTCTCCACAGAGCCACTTCTGAATGCCCCGCAGCCCAGGACTGAATGGATACACTAACAAGTGCACCGGTGTGAGCAACCACATATGCAGAAGGACGTCTTTCATCTCACAGAAGCGCGAACGTCTTGGCGTTCAAGCACATGGCAGAAACAAGGTGTGAACAGATGAGCTGCTGCTATTTTCTCCGTTCGGCATGCTTCGTTGTAGCTCTCTTGCCGGTCGCCGGCTTAGCGGCTTGCTTTGCGCGACTAGCTCTGGGGAGAGAAGGAGATAGCGCCGGAAACCTCGCCTTTTGCCTTCTTCGGCGCTGGAACCTGGTTGCTGCGCCTTCTCTTTGTCCATGTGCACACACACGATTCCTCAGCGAAAACCATGCAGAAACCTTTCCACGAGCACCCAGGGATGTGCACCCAGCACCACGTGCACGCACACGCAGCTAGAGAAAAGCACCTACCTTTTCACACACTGAAGCCTAAGCAAACGCGTGGCCACACACACGCACACATCCGCAAGCGCGCCTACTCCCATCTATTGAGGGAAAGACGGACGAGCAACGTCCTGACAGGCTTGAGGGGAAAAACGTCCGTTGACGGTTGGCGTACTGCACGCCCGCCTACGGGGCTGCAGGGGAATCCACATTTGGAAGGTACCTGAAGATGTGTGCCTGTTCTTGGAGCTCCGCTAGTAGGGTAGCAAAGACACTCGTAGGCAGTACTGAATGCTGCTCCGTGCTACTTCTCCTCCGCTGGCAAATGCTTCACAGTCGCCCGAGGAAAGACGTTTAACAATCGATCTCCAAGAGGAACGAAACACATGATGCCATAAGGCGAAAGAATAGCAGGGCATCTCTTCACAGGCTTGTCCCTGATCTATAGCTGAGGGCAAACACTTGTGTGCTTGTGGGAGAGCCTGTGTCTTTCCTGGAAGCGTTTGGGAGTTTTGCTCAGACGCGTGTTTCCTCAAGTTCAAGAATCAAGATCTAGGATACCTGCAGACAGGTGCCTGTTTGTGTGGAGACAGTCTGTTTGAAACTGTGTTCCTCAGCGCCCGCTCTTTCTCCCCGTCGCTCCACACGCCTGGGAGTCCCTTTCTTTCTCTCCACAAGCACGTGTGTTGACTTCGTCGCACATGTGCATCTGCACAAGCGTTGAGCTCAGCAGAGCGTGTCTCTTGACACTTGATGTGCGTTGGCTGTGTCTGCCTGCTCCAGTGAAGAGAGAAACGGGAAATCATCTTGGTAGAGGCAACAAAGCAAAAGCGAGGCAGGATTGACATCTGCTCAACAGAGACGGATTCCCTGCGCTGACACAGTTCACAGTTACACGAGAAGCAATCTGAGCGGTCCGTCGACCGGAGACGTGTTTCCCAAGAGGTCGTTTAGCGAGTGAACAGCAGTGTGCGCGACTTTCAGGTGTGTGCCTGGAAAGTGCCAGAATCACCAGGAGCATCTGTGCAAAAGCTGCTGCCTCTGTGACCGCATTGAGGCACGTTCCCGTGTCTGCGAGTATATAGACGGCTCTTTCGCGTTCACTCCGAGGGAAACGGTCCGCTATTGCTTCTGTGCGTACAGACGCGATTCCCTTGTCTCTTGCGAACACAGGGAACTCTGTGCATCCAAATCTACAGGCTAAGGACGCGTCTGCATATGTTTTGGTGAACAATCGAGTGTGCGTGTTCTGACAGCTGCCTCTATGCAGACGTCTCCACAGAGCCACTTCTGAATGCCCCGCAGCCCAGGACTGAATGGATACACTAACAAGTGCACCGGTGTGAGCAACCACATATGCAGAAGGACGTCTTTCATCTCACAGAAGCGCGAACGTCTTGGCGTTCAAGCACATGGCAGAAACAAGGTGTGAACAGATGAGCTGCTGCTATTTTCTCCGTTCGGCATGCTTCGTTGTAGCTCTCTTGCCGGTCGCCGGCTTAGCGGCTTGCTTTGCGCGACTAGCTCTGGGGAGAGAAGGAGATAGCGCCGGAAACCTCGCCTTTTGCCTTCTTCGGCGCTGGAACCTGGTTGCTGCGCCTTCTCTTTGTCCATGTGCACACACACGATTCCTCAGCGAAAACCATGCAGAAACCTTTCCACGAGCACCCAGGGATGTGCACCCAGCACCACGTGCACGCACACGCAGCTAGAGAAAAGCACCTACCTTTTCACACACTGATGCCTAAGCAAACGCGTGGCCACACACACGCACACATCCGCAAGCGCGCCTACTCCCATCTATTGAGGGAAAGACGGACGAGCTCTTTGGTTGCTCTTCACAGGCTTGTCCCTGATCTATAGCTGAGGGCAAACACTTGTGTGCTTGTGGGAGAGCCTGTGTCTTTCCTGGAAGCGTTTGGGAGTTTTGCTCAGACGCGTGTTTCCTCAAGTTCAAGAATCAAGATCTAGGATACCTGCAGACAGGTGCCTGTTTGTGTGGAGACAGTCTGTTTGAAACTGTGTTCCTCAGCGCCCGCTCTTTCTCCCCGTCGCTCCACACGCCTGGGAGTCCCTTTCTTTCTCTCCACAAGCACGTGTGTTGACTTCGTCGCACATGTGCATCTGCACAAGCGTTGAGCTCAGCAGAGCGTGTCTCTTGACACTTGATGTGCGTTGGCTGTGTCTGCCTGCTCCAGTGAAGAGAGAAACGGGAAATCATCTTGGTAGAGGCAACAAAGCAAAAGCGAGGCAGGATTGACATCTGCTCAACAGAGACGGATTCCCTGCGCTGACACAGTTCACAGTTACACGAGAAGCAATCTGAGCGGTCCGTCGACCGGAGACGTGTTTCCCAAGAGGTCGTTTAGCGAGTGAACAGCAGTGTGCGCGACTTTCAGGAGTGTGCCTGGAAAGTGCCAGAATCACCAGGAGCATCTGTGCAAAAGCTGCTGCCTCTGTGACCGCATTGAGGCACGTTCGCGTGTCTGCGAGTATATAGACGGCTCTTTCGCGTTCACTCCGAGGGAAACGGTCCGCTATTGCTTCTGTGCGCACAGACGCGATTCCCTTGTCTCTTGCGAACACAGGGAACTCTGTGCATCCAAATCTACAGGCTAAGGACGCGTCTGCATATGTTTTGGTGAACAATCGAGTGTGCGTGTTCTGACAGCTGCCTCTATGCAGACGTCTCCACAGAGCCACTTCTGAATGCCCCGCAGCCCAGGACTGAATGGATACACTAACAAGTGCACCGGTGTGAGCAACCACATATGCAGAAGGACGTCTTTCATCTCACAGAAGCGCGAACGTCTTGGCGTTCAAGCACATGGCAGAAACAAGGTGTGAACAGATGAGCTGCTGCTATTTTCTCCGTTCGGCATGCTTCGTTGTAGCTCTCTTGCCGGTCGCCGGCTTAGCGGCTTGCTTTGCGCGACTAGCTCTGGGGAGAGAAGGAGATAGCGCCGGAAACCTCGCCTTTTGCCTTCTTCGGCGCTGGAACCTGGTTGCTGCGCCTTCTCTTTGTCCATGTGCACACACACGATTCCTCAGCGAAAACCATGCAGAAACCTTTCCACGAGCACCCAGGGATGTGCACCCAGCACCACGTGCACGCACACGCAGCTAGAGAAAAGCACCTACCTTTTCACACACTGATGCCTAAGCAAACGCGTGGCCACACACACGCACACATCCGCAAGCGCGCCTACTCCCATCTATTGAGGGAAAGACGGACGAGCTCTTTGGTTGCTCTTCACAGGCTTGTCCCTGATCTATAGCTGAGGGCAAACACTTGTGTGCTTGTGGGAGAGCCTGTGTCTTTCCTGGAAGCGTTTGGGAGTTTTGCTCAGACGCGTGTTTCCTCAAGTTCAAGAATCAAGATCTAGGATACCTGCAGACAGGTGCCTGTTTGTGTGGAGACAGTCTGTTTGAAACTGTGTTCCTCAGCGCCCGCTCTTTCTCCCCGTCGCTCCACACGCCTGGGAGTCCCTTTCTTTCTCTCCACAAGCACGTGTGTTGACTTCGTCGCACATGTGCATCTGCACAAGCGTTGAGCTCAGCAGAGCGTGTCTCTTGACACTTGATGTGCGTTGGCTGTGTCTGCCTGCTCCAGTGAAGAGAGAAACGGGAAATCATCTTGGTAGAGGCAACAAAGCAAAAGCGAGGCAGGATTGACATCTGCTCAACAGAGACGGATTCCCTGCGCTGACACAGTTCACAGTTACACGAGAAGCAATCTGAGCGGTCCGTCGACCGGAGACGTGTTTCCCAAGAGGTCGTTTAGCGAGTGAACAGCAGTGTGCGCGACTTTCAGGAGTGTGCCTGGAAAGTGCCAGAATCACCAGGAGCATCTGTGCAAAAGCTGCTGCCTCTGTGACCGCATTGAGGCACGTTCGCGTGTCTGCGAGTATATAGACGGCTCTTTCGCGTTCACTCCGAGGGAAACGGTCCGCTATTGCTTCTGTGCGCACAGACGCGATTCCCTTGTCTCTTGCGAACACAGGGAACTCTGTGCATCCAAATCTACAGGCTAAGGACGCGTCTGCATATGTTTTGGTGAACAATCGAGTGTGCGTGTTCTGACAGCTGCCTCTATGCAGACGTCTCCACAGAGCCACTTCTGAATGCCCCGCAGCCCAGGACTGAATGGATACACTAACAAGTGCACCGGTGTGAGCAACCACATATGCAGAAGGACGTCTTTCATCTCACAGAAGCGCGAACGTCTTGGCGTTCAAGCACATGGCAGAAACAAGGTGTGAACAGATGAGCTGCTGCTATTTTCTCCGTTCGGCATGCTTCGTTGTAGCTCTCTTGCCGGTCGCCGGCTTAGCGGCTTGCTTTGCGCGACTAGCTCTGGGGAGAGAAGGAGATAGCGCCGGAAACCTCGCCTTTTGCCTTCTTCGGCGCTGGAACCTGGTTGCTGCGCCTTCTCTTTGTCCATGTGCACACACACGATTCCTCAGCGAAAACCATGCAGAAACCTTTCCACGAGCACCCAGGGATGTGCACCCAGCACCACGTGCACGCACACGCAGCTAGAGAAAAGCACCTACCTTTTCACACACTGAAGCCTAAGCAAACGCGTGGCCACACACACGCACACATCCGCAAGCGCGCCTACTCCCATCTATTGAGGGAAAGACGGACGAGCAACGTCCTGACAGGCTTGAGGGGAAAAACGTCCGTTGACGGTTGGCGTACTGCACGCCCGCCTACGGGGCTGCAGGGGAATCCACATTTGGAAGGTACCTGAAGATGTGTGCCTGTTCTTGGAGCTCCGCTAGTAGGGTAGCAAAGACACTCGTAGGCAGTACTGAATGCTGCTCCGTGCTACTTCTCCTCCGCTGGCAAATGCTTCAGTGTCGCCCGAGGAAAGACGTTTAACAATCGATCTCCAAGAGGAACGAAACACATGATGCCATAAGGCGAAAGAATAGCAGGGCATCTCTTCACAGGCTTGTCCCTGATCTATAGCTGAGGGCAAACACTTGTGTGCTTGTGGGAGAGCCTGTGTCTTTCCTGGAAGCGTTTGGGAGTTTTGCTCAGACGCGTGTTTCCTCAAGTTCAAGAATCAAGATCTAGGATACCTGCAGACAGGTGCCTGTTTGTGTGGAGACAGTCTGTTTGAAACTGTGTTCCTCAGCGCCCGCTCTTTCTCCCCGTCGCTCCACACGCCTGGGAGTCCCTTTCTTTCTCTCCACAAGCACGTGTGTTGACTTCGTCGCACATGTGCATCTGCACAAGCGTTGAGCTCAGCAGAGCGTGTCTCTTGACACTTGATGTGCGTTGGCTGTGTCTGCGTGCTCCAGTGAAGAGAGAAACGGGAAATCATCTTGGTAGAGGCAACAAAGCAAAAGCGAGGCAGGATTGACATCTGCTCAACAGAGACGGATTCCCTGCGCTGACACAGTTCACAGTTACACGAGAAGCAATCTGAGCGGTCCGTCGACCGGAGACGTGTTTCCCAAGAGGTCGTTTAGCGAGTGAACAGCAGTGTGCGCGACTTTCAGGTGTGTGCCTGGAAAGTGCCAGAATCACCAGGAGCATCTGTGCAAAAGCTGCTGCCTCTGTGACCGCATTGAGGCACGTTCCCGTGTCTGCGAGTATATAGACGGCTCTTTCGCGTTCACTCCGAGGGAAACGGTCCGCTATTGCTTCTGTGCGTACAGACGCGATTCCCTTGTCTCTTGCGAACACAGGGAACTCTGTGCATCCAAATCTACAGGCTAAGGACGCGTCTGCATATGTTTTGGTGAACAATCGAGTGTGCGTGTTCTGACAGCTGCCTCTATGCAGACGTCTCCACAGAGCCACTTCTGAATGCCCCGCAGCCCAGGACTGAATGGATACACTAACAAGTGCACCGGTGTGAGCAACCACATATGCAGAAGGACGTCTTTCATCTCACAGAAGCGCGAACGTCTTGGCGTTCAAGCACATGGCAGAAACAAGGTGTGAACAGATGAGCTGCTGCTATTTTCTCCGTTCGGCATGCTTCGTTGTAGCTCTCTTGCCGGTCGCCGGCTTAGCGGCTTGCTTTGCGCGACTAGCTCTGGGGAGAGAAGGAGATAGCGCCGGAAACCTCGCCTTTTGCCTTCTTCGGCGCTGGAACCTGGTTGCTGCGCCTTCTCTTTGTCCATGTGCACACACACGATTCCTCAGCGAAAACCATGCAGAAACCTTTCCACGAGCACCCAGGGATGTGCACCCAGCACCACGTGCACGCACACGCAGCTAGAGAAAAGCACCTACCTTTTCACACACTGATGCCTAAGCAAACGCGTGGCCACACACACGCACACATCCGCAAGCGCGCCTACTCCCATCTATTGAGGGAAAGACGGACGAGCTCTTTGGTTGCTCTTCACAGGCTTGTCCCTGATCTATAGCTGAGGGCAAACACTTGTGTGCTTGTGGGAGAGCCTGTGTCTTTCCTGGAAGCGTTTGGGAGTTTTGCTCAGACGCGTGTTTCCTCAAGTTCAAGAATCAAGATCTAGGATACCTGCAGACAGGTGCCTGTTTGTGTGGAGACAGTCTGTTTGAAACTGTGTTCCTCAGCGCCCGCTCTTTCTCCCCGTCGCTCCACACGCCTGGGAGTCCCTTTCTTTCTCTCCACAAGCACGTGTGTTGACTTCGTCGCACATGTGCATCTGCACAAGCGTTGAGCTCAGCAGAGCGTGTCTCTTGACACTTGATGTGCGTTGGCTGTGTCTGCCTGCTCCAGTGAAGAGAGAAACGGGAAATCATCTTGGTAGAGGCAACAAAGCAAAAGCGAGGCAGGATTGACATCTGCTCAACAGAGACGGATTCCCTGCGCTGACACAGTTCACAGTTACACGAGAAGCAATCTGAGCGGTCCGTCGACCGGAGACGTGTTTCCCAAGAGGTCGTTTAGCGAGTGAACAGCAGTGTGCGCGACTTTCAGGAGTGTGCCTGGAAAGTGCCAGAATCACCAGGAGCATCTGTGCAAAAGCTGCTGCCTCTGTGACCGCATTGAGGCACGTTCGCGTGTCTGCGAGTATATAGACGGCTCTTTCGCGTTCACTCCGAGGGAAACGGTCCGCTATTGCTTCTGTGCGCACAGACGCGATTCCCTTGTCTCTTGCGAACACAGGGAACTCTGTGCATCCAAATCTACAGGCTAAGGACGCGTCTGCATATGTTTTGGTGAACAATCGAGTGTGCGTGTTCTGACAGCTGCCTCTATGCAGACGTCTCCACAGAGCCACTTCTGAATGCCCTGCAGCCCAGGACTGAATGGATACACTAACAAGTGCACCGGTGTGAGCAACCACATATGCAGAAGGACGTCTTTCATCTCACAGAAGCGCGAACGTCTTGGCGTTCAAGCACATGGCAGAAACAAGGTGTGAACAGATGAGCTGCTGCTATTTTCTCCGTTCGGCATGCTTCGTTGTAGCTCTCTTGCCGGTCGCCGGCTTAGCGGCTTGCTTTGCGCGACTAGCTCTGGGGAGAGAAGGAGATAGCGCCGGAAACCTCGCCTTTTGCCTTCTTCGGCGCTGGAACCTGGTTGCTGCGCCTTCTCTTTGTCCATGTGCACACACACGATTCCTCAGCGAAAACCATGCAGAAACCTTTCCACGAGCACCCAGGGATGTGCACCCAGCACCACGTGCACGCACACGCAGCTAGAGAAAAGCACCTACCTTTTCACACACTGATGCCTAAGCAAACGCGTGGCCACACACACGCACACATCCGCAAGCGCGCCTACTCCCATCTATTGAGGGAAAGACGGACGAGCTCTTTGGTTGCTCTTCACAGGCTTGTCCCTGATCTATAGCTGAGGGCAAACACTTGTGTGCTTGTGGGAGAGCCTGTGTCTTTCCTGGAAGCGTTTGGGAGTTTTGCTCAGACGCGTGTTTCCTCAAGTTCAAGAATCAAGATCTAGGATACCTGCAGACAGGTGCCTGTTTGTGTGGAGACAGTCTGTTTGAAACTGTGTTCCTCAGCGCCCGCTCTTTCTCCCCGTCGCTCCACACGCCTGGGAGTCCCTTTCTTTCTCTCCACAAGCACGTGTGTTGACTTCGTCGCACATGTGCATCTGCACAAGCGTTGAGCTCAGCAGAGCGTGTCTCTTGACACTTGATGTGCGTTGGCTGTGTCTGCCTGCTCCAGTGAAGAGAGAAACGGGAAATCATCTTGGTAGAGGCAACAAAGCAAAAGCGAGGCAGGATTGACATCTGCTCAACAGAGACGGATTCCCTGCGCTGACACAGTTCACAGTTACACGAGAAGCAATCTGAGCGGTCCGTCGACCGGAGACGTGTTTCCCAAGAGGTCGTTTAGCGAGTGAACAGCAGTGTGCGCGACTTTCAGGAGTGTGCCTGGAAAGTGCCAGAATCACCAGGAGCATCTGTGCAAAAGCTGCTGCCTCTGTGACCGCATTGAGGCACGTTCGCGTGTCTGCGAGTATATAGACGGCTCTTTCGCGTTCACTCCGAGGGAAACGGTCCGCTATTGCTTCTGTGCGCACAGACGCGATTCCCTTGTCTCTTGCGAACACAGGGAACTCTGTGCATCCAAATCTACAGGCTAAGGACGCGTCTGCATATGTTTTGGTGAACAATCGAGTGTGCGTGTTCTGACAGCTGCCTCTATGCAGACGTCTCCACAGAGCCACTTCTGAATGCCCCGCAGCCCAGGACTGAATGGATACACTAACAAGTGCACCGGTGTGAGCAACCACATATGCAGAAGGACGTCTTTCATCTCACAGAAGCGCGAACGTCTTGGCGTTCAAGCACATGGCAGAAACAAGGTGTGAACAGATGAGCTGCTGCTATTTTCTCCGTTCGGCATGCTTCGTTGTAGCTCTCTTGCCGGTCGCCGGCTTAGCGGCTTGCTTTGCGCGACTAGCTCTGGGGAGAGAAGGAGATAGCGCCGGAAACCTCGCCTTTTGCCTTCTTCGGCGCTGGAACCTGGTTGCTGCGCCTTCTCTTTGTCCATGTGCACACACACGATTCCTCAGCGAAAACCATGCAGAAACCTTTCCACGAGCACCCAGGGATGTGCACCCAGCACCACGTGCACGCACACGCAGCTAGAGAAAAGCACCTACCTTTTCACACACTGAAGCCTAAGCAAACGCGTGGCCACACACACGCACACATCCGCAAGCGCGCCTACTCCCATCTATTGAGGGAAAGACGGACGAGCAACGTCCTGACAGGCTTGAGGGGAAAAACGTCCGTTGACGGTTGGCGTACTGCACGCCCGCCTACGGGGCTGCAGTGGAATCCACATTTGGAAGGTACCTGAAGATGTGTGCCTGTTCTTGGAGCTCCGCTAGTAGGGTAGCAAAGACACTCGTAGGCAGTACTGAATGCTGCTCCGTGCTACTTCTCCTCCGCTGGCAAATGCTTCACAGTCGCCCTAGGAAAGACGTTTAACAATCGATCTCCAAGAGGAACGAAACACATGATGCCATAAGGCGAAAGAATAGCAGGGCATCTCTTCACAGGCTTGTCCCTGATCTATAGCTGAGGGCAAACACTTGTGTGCTTGTGGGAGAGCCTGTGTCTTTCCTGGAAGCGTTTGGGAGTTTTGCTCAGACGCGTGTTTCCTCAAGTTCAAGAATCAAGATCTAGGATACCTGCAGACAGGTGCCTGTTTGTGTGGAGACAGTCTGTTTGAAACTGTGTTCCTCAGCGCCCGCTCTTTCTCCCCGTCGCTCCACACGCCTGGGAGTCCCTTTCTTTCTCTCCACAAGCACGTGTGTTGACTTCGTCGCACATGTGCATCTGCACAAGCGTTGAGCTCAGCAGAGCGTGTCTCTTGACACTTGATGTGCGTTGGCTGTGTCTGCGTGCTCCAGTGAAGAGAGAAACGGGAAATCATCTTGGTAGAGGCAACAAAGCAAAAGCGAGGCAGGATTGACATCTGCTCAACAGAGACGGATTCCCTGCACTGACACAGTTCACAGTTACACGAGAAGCAATCTGAGCGGTCCGTCGACCGGAGACGTGTTTCCCAAGAGGTCGTTTAGCGAGTGAACAGCAGTGTGCGCGACTTTCAGGTGTGTGCCTGGAAAGTGCCAGAATCACCAGGAGCATCTGTGCAAAAGCTGCTGCCTCTGTGACCGCATTGAGGCACGTTCCCGTGTCTGCGAGTATATAGACGGCTCTTTCGCGTTCACTCCGAGGGAAACGGTCCGCTATTGCTTCTGTGCGTACAGACGCGATTCCCTTGTCTCTTGCGAACACAGGGAACTCTGTGCATCCAAATCTACAGGCTAAGGACGCGTCTGCATATGTTTTGGTGAACAATCGAGTGTGCGTGTTCTGACAGCTGCCTCTATGCAGACGTCTCCACAGAGCCACTTCTGAATGCCCCGCAGCCCAGGACTGAATGGATACACTAACAAGTGCACCGGTGTGAGCAACCACATATGCAGAAGGACGTCTTTCATCTCACAGAAGCGCGAACGTCTTGGCGTTCAAGCACATGGCAGAAACAAGGTGTGAACAGATGAGCTGCTGCTATTTTCTCCGTTCGGCATGCTTCGTTGTAGCTCTCTTGCCGGTCGCCGGCTTAGCGGCTTGCTTTGCGCGACTAGCTCTGGGGAGAGAAGGAGATAGCGCCGGAAACCTCGCCTTTTGCCTTCTTCGGCGCTGGAACCTGGTTGCTGCGCCTTCTCTTTGTCCATGTGCACACACACGATTCCTCAGCGAAAACCATGCAGAAACCTTTCCACGAGCACCCAGGGATGTGCACCCAGCACCACGTGCACGCACACGCAGCTAGAGAAAAGCACCTACCTTTTCACACACTGATGCCTAAGCAAACGCGTGGCCACACACACGCACACATCCGCAAGCGCGCCTACTCCCATCTATTGAGGGAAAGACGGACGAGCTCTTTGGTTGCTCTTCACAGGCTTGTCCCTGATCTATAGCTGAGGGCAAACACTTGTGTGCTTGTGGGAGAGCCTGTGTCTTTCCTGGAAGCGTTTGGGAGTTTTGCTCAGACGCGTGTTTCCTCAAGTTCAAGAATCAAGATCTAGGATACCTGCAGACAGGTGCCTGTTTGTGTGGAGACAGTCTGTTTGAAACTGTGTTCCTCAGCGCCCGCTCTTTCTCCCCGTCGCTCCACACGCCTGGGAGTCCCTTTCTTTCTCTCCACAAGCACGTGTGTTGACTTCGTCGCACATGTGCATCTGCACAAGCGTTGAGCTCAGCAGAGCGTGTCTCTTGACACTTGATGTGCGTTGGCTGTGTCTGCGTGCTCCAGTGAAGAGAGAAACGGGAAATCATCTTGGTAGAGGCAACAAAGCAAAAGCGAGGCAGGATTGACATCTGCTCAACAGAGACGGATTCCCTGCGCTGACACAGTTCACAGTTACACGAGAAGCAATCTGAGCGGTCCGTCGACCGGAGACGTGTTTCCCAAGAGGTCGTTTAGCGAGTGAACAGCAGTGTGCGCGACTTTCAGGAGTGTGCCTGGAAAGTGCCAGAATCACGAGGAGCATCTGTGCAAAAGCTGCTGCCTCTGTGACCGCATTGAGGCACGTTCGCGTGTCTGCGAGTATATAGACGGCTCTTTCGCGTTCACTCCGAGGGAAACGGTCCGCTATTGCTTCTGTGCGCACAGACGCGATTCCCTTGTCTCTTGCGAACACAGGGAACTCTGTGCATCCAAATCTACAGGCTAAGGACGCGTCTGCATATGTTTTGGTGAACAATCGAGTGTGCGTGTTCTGACAGCTGCCTCTATGCAGACGTCTCCACAGAGCCACTTCTGAATGCCCCGCAGCCCAGGACTGAATGGATACACTAACAAGTGCACCGGTGTGAGCAACCACATATGCAGAAGGACGTCTTTCATCTCACAGAAGCGCGAACGTCTTGGCGTTCAAGCACATGGCAGAAACAAGGTGTGAACAGATGAGCTGCTGCTATTTTCTCCGTTCGGCATGCTTCGTTGTAGCTCTCTTGCCGGTCGCCGGCTTAGCGGCTTGCTTTGCGCGACTAGCTCTGGGGAGAGAAGGAGATAGCGCCGGAAACCTCGCCTTTTGCCTTCTTCGGCGCTGGAACCTGGTTGCTGCGCCTTCTCTTTGTCCATGTGCACACACACGATTCCTCAGCGAAAACCATGCAGAAACCTTTCCACGAGCACCCAGGGATGTGCACCCAGCACCACGTGCACGCACACGCAGCTAGAGAAAAGCACCTACCTTTTCACACACTGAAGCCTAAGCAAACGCGTGGCCACACACACGCACACATCCGCAAGCGCGCCTACTCCCATCTATTGAGGGAAAGACGGACGAGCAACGTCCTGACAGGCTTGAGGGGAAAAACGTCCGTTGACGGTTGGCGTACTGCACGCCCGCCTACGGGGCTGCAGGGGAATCCACATTTGGAAGGTACCTGAAGATGTGTGCCTGTTCTTGGAGCTCCGCTAGTAGGGTAGCAAAGACACTCGTAGGCAGTACTGAATGCTGCTCCGTGCTACTTCTCCTCCGCTGGCAAATGCTTCACAGTCGCCCTAGGAAAGACGTTTAACAATCGATCTCCAAGAGGAACGAAACACATGATGCCATAAGGCGAAAGAATAGCAGGGCATCTCTTCACAGGCTTGTCCCTGATCTATAGCTGAGGGCAAACACTTGTGTGCTTGTGGGAGAGCCTGTGTCTTTCCTGGAAGCGTTTGGGAGTTTTGCTCAGACGCGTGTTTCCTCAAGTTCAAGAATCAAGATCTAGGATACCTGCAGACAGGTGCCTGTTTGTGTGGAGACAGTCTGTTTGAAACTGTGTTCCTCAGCGCCCGCTCTTTCTCCCCGTCGCTCCACACGCCTGGGAGTCCCTTTCTTTCTCTCCACAAGCACGTGTGTTGACTTCGTCGCACATGTGCATCTGCACAAGCGTTGAGCTCAGCAGAGCGTGTCTCTTGACACTTGATGTGCGTTGGCTGTGTCTGCGTGCTCCAGTGAAGAGAGAAACGGGAAATCATCTTGGTAGAGGCAACAAAGCAAAAGCGAGGCAGGATTGACATCTGCTCAACAGAGACGGATTCCCTGCACTGACACAGTTCACAGTTACACGAGAAGCAATCTGAGCGGTCCGTCGACCGGAGACGTGTTTCCCAAGAGGTCGTTTAGCGAGTGAACAGCAGTGTGCGCGACTTTCAGGTGTGTGCCTGGAAAGTGCCAGAATCACCAGGAGCATCTGTGCAAAAGCTGCTGCCTCTGTGACCGCATTGAGGCACGTTCCCGTGTCTGCGAGTATATAGACGGCTCTTTCGCGTTCACTCCGAGGGAAACGGTCCGCTATTGCTTCTGTGCGCACAGACGCGATTCCCTTGTCTCTTGCGAACACAGGGAACTCTGTGCATCCAAATCTACAGGCTAAGGACGCGTCTGCATATGTTTTGGTGAACAATCGAGTGTGCGTGTTCTGACAGCTGCCTCTATGCAGACGTCTCCACAGAGCCACTTCTGAATGCCCCGCAGCCCAGGACTGAATGGATACACTAACAAGTGCACCGGTGTGAGCAACCACATATGCAGAAGGACGTCTTTCATCTCACAGAAGCGCGAACGTCTTGGCGTTCAAGCACATGGCAGAAACAAGGTGTGAACAGATGAGCTGCTGCTATTTTCTCCGTTCGGCATGCTTCGTTGTAGCTCTCTTGCCGGTCGCCGGCTTAGCGGCTTGCTTTGCGCGACTAGCTCTGGGGAGAGAAGGAGATAGCGCCGGAAACCTCGCCTTTTGCCTTCTTCGGCGCTGGAACCTGGTTGCTGCGCCTTCTCTTTGTCCATGTGCACACACACGATTCCTCAGCGAAAACCATGCAGAAACCTTTCCACGAGCACCCAGGGATGTGCACCCAGCACCACGTGCACGCACACGCAGCTAGAGAAAAGCACCTACCTTTTCACACACTGATGCCTAAGCAAACGCGTGGCCACACACACGCACACATCCGCAAGCGCGCCTACTCCCATCTATTGAGGGAAAGACGGACGAGCTCTTTGGTTGCTCTTCACAGGCTTGTCCCTGATCTATAGCTGAGGGCAAACACTTGTGTGCTTGTGGGAGAGCCTGTGTCTTTCCTGGAAGCGTTTGGGAGTTTTGCTCAGACGCGTGTTTCCTCAAGTTCAAGAATCAAGATCTAGGATACCTGCAGACAGGTGCCTGTTTGTGTGGAGACAGTCTGTTTGAAACTGTGTTCCTCAGCGCCCGCTCTTTCTCCCCGTCGCTCCACACGCCTGGGAGTCCCTTTCTTTCTCTCCACAAGCACGTGTGTTGACTTCGTCGCACATGTGCATCTGCACAAGCGTTGAGCTCAGCAGAGCGTGTCTCTTGACACTTGATGTGCGTTGGCTGTGTCTGCCTGCTCCAGTGAAGAGAGAAACGGGAAATCATCTTGGTAGAGGCAACAAAGCAAAAGCGAGGCAGGATTGACATCTGCTCAACAGAGACGGATTCCCTGCGCTGACACAGTTCACAGTTACACGAGAAGCAATCTGAGCGGTCCGTCGACCGGAGACGTGTTTCCCAAGAGGTCGTTTAGCGAGTGAACAGCAGTGTGCGCGACTTTCAGGAGTGTGCCTGGAAAGTGCCAGAATCACGAGGAGCATCTGTGCAAAAGCTGCTGCCTCTGTGACCGCATTGAGGCACGTTCGCGTGTCTGCGAGTATATAGACGGCTCTTTCGCGTTCACTCCGAGGGAAACGGTCCGCTATTGCTTCTGTGCGCACAGACGCGATTCCCTTGTCTCTTGCGAACACAGGGAACTCTGTGCATCCAAATCTACAGGCTAAGGACGCGTCTGCATATGTTTTGGTGAACAATCGAGTGTGCGTGTTCTGACAGCTGCCTCTATGCAGACGTCTCCACAGAGCCACTTCTGAATGCCCCGCAGCCCAGGACTGAATGGATACACTAACAAGTGCACCGGTGTGAGCAACCACATATGCAGAAGGACGTCTTTCATCTCACAGAAGCGCGAACGTCTTGGCGTTCAAGCACATGGCAGAAACAAGGTGTGAACAGATGAGCTGCTGCTATTTTCTCCGTTCGGCATGCTTCGTTGTAGCTCTCTTGCCGGTCGCCGGCTTAGCGGCTTGCTTTGCGCGACTAGCTCTGGGGAGAGAAGGAGATAGCGCCGGAAACCTCGCCTTTTGCCTTCTTCGGCGCTGGAACCTGGTTGCTGCGCCTTCTCTTTGTCCATGTGCACACACACGATTCCTCAGCGAAAACCATGCAGAAACCTTTCCACGAGCACCCAGGGATGTGCACCCAGCACCACGTGCACGCACACGCAGCTAGAGAAAAGCACCTACCTTTTCACACACTGAAGCCTAAGCAAACGCGTGGCCACACACACGCACACATCCGCAAGCGCGCCTACTCCCATCTATTGAGGGAAAGACGGACGAGCAACGTCCTGACAGGCTTGAGGGGAAAAACGTCCGTTGACGGTTGGCGTACTGCACGCCCGCCTACGGGGCTGCAGGGGAATCCACATTTGGAAGGTACCTGAAGATGTGTGCCTGTTCTTGGAGCTCCGCTAGTAGGGTAGCAAAGACACTCGTAGGCAGTACTGAATGCTGCTCCGTGCTACTTCTCCTCCGCTGGCAAATGCTTCAGTGTCGCCCGAGGAAAGACGTTTAACAATCGATCTCCAAGAGGAACGAAACACATGATGCCATAAGGCGAAAGAATAGCAGGGCATCTCTTCACAGGCTTGTCCCTGATCTATAGCTGAGGGCAAACACTTGTGTGCTTGTGGGAGAGCCTGTGTCTTTCCTGGAAGCGTTTGGGAGTTTTGCTCAGACGCGTGTTTCCTCAAGTTCAAGAATCAAGATCTAGGATACCTGCAGACAGGTGCCTGTTTGTGTGGAGACAGTCTGTTTGAAACTGTGTTCCTCAGCGCCCGCTCTTTCTCCCCGTCGCTCCACACGCCTGGGAGTCCCTTTCTTTCTCTCCACAAGCACGTGTGTTGACTTCGTCGCACATGTGCATCTGCACAAGCGTTGAGCTCAGCAGAGCGTGTCTCTTGACACTTGATGTGCGTTGGCTGTGTCTGCCTGCTCCAGTGAAGAGAGAAACGGGAAATCATCTTGGTAGAGGCAACAAAGCAAAAGCGAGGCAGGATTGACATCTGCTCAACAGAGACGGATTCCCTGCGCTGACACAGTTCACAGTTACACGAGAAGCAATCTGAGCGGTCCGTCGACCGGAGACGTGTTTCCCAAGAGGTCGTTTAGCGAGTGAACAGCAGTGTGCGCGACTTTCAGGAGTGTGCCTGGAAAGTGCCAGAATCACCAGGAGCATCTGTGCAAAAGCTGCTGCCTCTGTGACCGCATTGAGGCACGTTCGCGTGTCTGCGAGTATATAGACGGCTCTTTCGCGTTCACTCCGAGGGAAACGGTCCGCTATTGCTTCTGTGCGCACAGACGCGATTCCCTTGTCTCTTGCGAACACAGGGAACTCTGTGCATCCAAATCTACAGGCTAAGGACGCGTCTGCATATGTTTTGGTGAACAATCGAGTGTGCGTGTTCTGACAGCTGCCTCTATGCAGACGTCTCCACAGAGCCACTTCTGAATGCCCCGCAGCCCAGGACTGAATGGATACACTAACAAGTGCACCGGTGTGAGCAACCACATATGCAGAAGGACGTCTTTCATCTCACAGAAGCGCGAACGTCTTGGCGTTCAAGCACATGGCAGAAACAAGGTGTGAACAGATGAGCTGCTGCTATTTTCTCCGTTCGGCATGCTTCGTTGTAGCTCTCTTGCCGGTCGCCGGCTTAGCGGCTTGCTTTGCGCGACTAGCTCTGGGGAGAGAAGGAGATAGCGCCGGAAACCTCGCCTTTTGCCTTCTTCGGCGCTGGAACCTGGTTGCTGCGCCTTCTCTTTGTCCATGTGCACACACACGATTCCTCAGCGAAAACCATGCAGAAACCTTTCCACGAGCACCCAGGGATGTGCACCCAGCACCACGTGCACGCACACGCAGCTAGAGAAAAGCACCTACCTTTTCACACACTGAAGCCTAAGCAAACGCGTGGCCACACACACGCACACATCCGCAAGCGCGCCTACTCCCATCTATTGAGGGAAAGACGGACGAGCAACGTCCTGACAGGCTTGAGGGGAAAAACGTCCGTTGACGGTTGGCGTACTGCACGCCCGCCTACGGGGCTGCAGGGGAATCCACATTTGGAAGGTACCTGAAGATGTGTGCCTGTTCTTGGAGCTCCGCTAGTAGGGTAGCAAAGACACTCGTAGGCAGTACTGAATGCTGCTCCGTGCTACTTCTCCTCCGCTGGCAAATGCTTCAGTGTCGCCCGAGGAAAGACGTTTAACAATCGATCTCCAAGAGGAACGAAACACATGATGCCATAAGGCGAAAGAATAGCAGGGCATCTCTTCACAGGCTTGTCCCTGATCTATAGCTGAGGGCAAACACTTGTGTGCTTGTGGGAGAGCCTGTGTCTTTCCTGGAAGCGTTTGGGAGTTTTGCTCAGACGCGTGTTTCCTCAAGTTCAAGAATCAAGATCTAGGATACCTGCAGACAGGTGCCTGTTTGTGTGGAGACAGTCTGTTTGAAACTGTGTTCCTCAGCGCCCGCTCTTTCTCCCCGTCGCTCCACACGCCTGGGAGTCCCTTTCTTTCTCTCCACAAGCACGTGTGTTGACTTCGTCGCACATGTGCATCTGCACAAGCGTTGAGCTCAGCAGAGCGTGTCTCTTGACACTTGATGTGCGTTGGCTGTGTCTGCCTGCTCCAGTGAAGAGAGAAACGGGAAATCATCTTGGTAGAGGCAACAAAGCAAAAGCGAGGCAGGATTGACATCTGCTCAACAGAGACGGATTCCCTGCGCTGACACAGTTCACAGTTACACGAGAAGCAATCTGAGCGGTCCGTCGACCGGAGACGTGTTTCCCAAGAGGTCGTTTAGCGAGTGAACAGCAGTGTGCGCGACTTTCAGGAGTGTGCCTGGAAAGTGCCAGAATCACCAGGAGCATCTGTGCAAAAGCTGCTGCCTCTGTGACCGCATTGAGGCACGTTCGCGTGTCTGCGAGTATATAGACGGCTCTTTCGCGTTCACTCCGAGGGAAACGGTCCGCTATTGCTTCTGTGCGCACAGACGCGATTCCCTTGTCTCTTGCGAACACAGGGAACTCTGTGCATCCAAATCTACAGGCTAAGGACGCGTCTGCATATGTTTTGGTGAACAATCGAGTGTGCGTGTTCTGACAGCTGCCTCTATGCAGACGTCTCCACAGAGCCACTTCTGAATGCCCCGCAGCCCAGGACTGAATGGATACACTAACAAGTGCACCGGTGTGAGCAACCACATATGCAGAAGGACGTCTTTCATCTCACAGAAGCGCGAACGTCTTGGCGTTCAAGCACATGGCAGAAACAAGGTGTGAAGAGATGAGCTGCTGCTATTTTCTCCGTTCGGCATGCTTCGTTGTAGCTCTCTTGCCGGTCGCCGGCTTAGCGGCTTGCTTTGCGCGACTAGCTCTGGGGAGAGAAGGAGATAGCGCCGGAAACCTCGCCTTTTGCCTTCTTCGGCGCTGGAACCTGGTTGCTGCGCCTTCTCTTTGTCCATGTGCACACACACGATTCCTCAGCGAAAACCATGCAGAAACCTTTCCACGAGCACCCAGGGATGTGCACCCAGCACCACGTGCACGCACACGCAGCTAGAGAAAAGCACCTACCTTTTCACACACTGATGCCTAAGCAAACGCGTGGCCACACACACGCACACATCCGCAAGCGCGCCTACTCCCATCTATTGAGGGAAAGACGGACGAGCTCTTTGGTTGCTCTTCACAGGCTTGTCCCTGATCTATAGCTGAGGGCAAACACTTGTGTGCTTGTGGGAGAGCCTGTGTCTTTCCTGGAAGCGTTTGGGAGTTTTGCTCAGACGCGTGTTTCCTCAAGTTCAAGAATCAAGATCTAGGATACCTGCAGACAGGTGCCTGTTTGTGTGGAGACAGTCTGTTTGAAACTGTGTTCCTCAGCGCCCGCTCTTTCTCCCCGTCGCTCCACACGCCTGGGAGTCCCTTTCTTTCTCTCCACAAGCACGTGTGTTGACTTCGTCGCACATGTGCATCTGCACAAGCGTTGAGCTCAGCAGAGCGTGTCTCTTGACACTTGATGTGCGTTGGCTGTGTCTGCCTGCTCCAGTGAAGAGAGAAACGGGAAATCATCTTGGTAGAGGCAACAAAGCAAAAGCGAGGCAGGATTGACATCTGCTCAACAGAGACGGATTCCCTGCGCTGACACAGTTCACAGTTACACGAGAAGCAATCTGAGCGGTCCGTCGACCGGAGACGTGTTTCCCAAGAGGTCGTTTAGCGAGTGAACAGCAGTGTGCGCGACTTTCAGGAGTGTGCCTGGAAAGTGCCAGAATCACCAGGAGCATCTGTGCAAAAGCTGCTGCCTCTGTGACCGCATTGAGGCACGTTCGCGTGTCTGCGAGTATATAGACGGCTCTTTCGCGTTCACTCCGAGGGAAACGGTCCGCTATTGCTTCTGTGCGCACAGACGCGATTCCCTTGTCTCTTGCGAACACAGGGAACTCTGTGCATCCAAATCTACAGGCTAAGGACGCGTCTGCATATGTTTTGGTGAACAATCGAGTGTGCGTGTTCTGACAGCTGCCTCTATGCAGACGTCTCCACAGAGCCACTTCTGAATGCCCCGCAGCCCAGGACTGAATGGATACACT
This sequence comes from Patagioenas fasciata, assembly GCF_037038585.1. Lineage (NCBI taxonomy): Eukaryota > Metazoa > Chordata > Aves > Columbiformes > Columbidae > Patagioenas > Patagioenas fasciata. Next base: position 65,646 of record NW_027288635.1, read on the forward strand.
AACAAGTGCACCGGTGTGAGCAACCACATATGCAGAAGGACGTCTTTCATCTCACAGAAGCGCGAACGTCTTGGCGTTCAAGCACATGGCAGAAACAAGGTGTGAACAGATGAGCTGCTGCTATTTTCTCCGTTCGGCATGCTTCGTTGTAGCTCTCTTGCCGGTCGCCGGCTTAGCGGCTTGCTTTGCGCGACTAGCTCTGGGGAGAGAAGGAGATAGCGCCGGAAACCTCGCCTTTTGCCTTCTTCGGCGCTGGAACCTGGTTGCTGCGCCTTCTCTTTGTCCATGTGCACACACACGATTCCTCAGCGAAAACCATGCAGAAACCTTTCCACGAGCACCCAGGGATGTGCACCCAGCACCACGTGCACGCACACGCAGCTAGAGAAAAGCACCTACCTTTTCACACACTGATGCCTAAGCAAACGCGTGGCCACACACACGCACACATCCGCAAGCGCGCCTACTCCCATCTATTGAGGGAAAGACGGACGAGCTCTTTGGTTGCTCTTCACAGGCTTGTCCCTGATCTATAGCTGAGGGCAAACACTTGTGTGCTTGTGGGAGAGCCTGTGTCTTTCCTGGAAGCGTTTGGGAGTTTTGCTCAGACGCGTGTTTCCTCAAGTTCAAGAATCAAGATCTAGGATACCTGCAGACAGGTGCCTGTTTGTGTGGAGACAGTCTGTTTGAAACTGTGTTCCTCAGCGCCCGCTCTTTCTCCCCGTCGCTCCACACGCCTGGGAGTCCCTTTCTTTCTCTCCACAAGCACGTGTGTTGACTTCGTCGCACATGTGCATCTGCACAAGCGTTGAGCTCAGCAGAGCGTGTCTCTTGACACTTGATGTGCGTTGGCTGTGTCTGCCTGCTCCAGTGAAGAGAGAAACGGGAAATCATCTTGGTAGAGGCAACAAAGCAAAAGCGAGGCAGGATTGACATCTGCTCAACAGAGACGGATTCCCTGCGCTGACACAGTTCACAGTTACACGAGAAGCAATCTGAGCGGTCCGTCGACCGGAGACGTGTTTCCCAAGAGGTCGTTTAGCGAGTGAACAGCAGTGTGCGCGACTTTCAGGAGTGTGCCTGGAAAGTGCCAGAATCACCAGGAGCATCTGTGCAAAAGCTGCTGCCTCTGTGACCGCATTGAGGCACGTTCGCGTGTCTGCGAGTATATAGACGGCTCTTTCGCGTTCACTCCGAGGGAAACGGTCCGCTATTGCTTCTGTGCGCACAGACGCGATTCCCTTGTCTCTTGCGAACACAGGGAACTCTGTGCATCCAAATCTACAGGCTAAGGACGCGTCTGCATATGTTTTGGTGAACAATCGAGTGTGCGTGTTCTGACAGCTGCCTCTATGCAGACGTCTCCACAGAGCCACTTCTGAATGCCCCGCAGCCCAGGACTGAATGGATACACTAACAAGTGCACCGGTGTGAGCAACCACATATGCAGAAGGACGTCTTTCATCTCACAGAAGCGCGAACGTCTTGGCGTTCAAGCACATGGCAGAAACAAGGTGTGAAGAGATGAGCTGCTGCTATTTTCTCCGTTCGGCATGCTTCGTTGTAGCTCTCTTGCCGGTCGCCGGCTTAGCGGCTTGCTTTGCGCGACTAGCTCTGGGGAGAGAAGGAGATAGCGCCGGAAACCTCGCCTTTTGCCTTCTTCGGCGCTGGAACCTGGTTGCTGCGCCTTCTCTTTGTCCATGTGCACACACACGATTCCTCAGCGAAAACCATGCAGAAACCTTTCCACGAGCACCCAGGGATGTGCACCCAGCACCACGTGCACGCACACGCAGCTAGAGAAAAGCACCTACCTTTTCACACACTGATGCCTAAGCAAACGCGTGGCCACACACACGCACACATCCGCAAGCGCGCCTACTCCCATCTATTGAGGGAAAGACGGACGAGCTCTTTGGTTGCTCTTCACAGGCTTGTCCCTGATCTATAGCTGAGGGCAAACACTTGTGTGCTTGTGGGAGAGCCTGTGTCTTTCCTGGAAGCGTTTGGGAGTTTTGCTCAGACGCGTGTTTCCTCAAGTTCAAGAATCAAGATCTAGGATACCTGCAGACAGGTGCCTGTTTGTGTGGAGACAGTCTGTTTGAAACTGTGTTCCTCAGCGCCCGCTCTTTCTCCCCGTCGCTCCACACGCCTGGGAGTCCCTTTCTTTCTCTCCACAAGCACGTGTGTTGACTTCGTCGCACATGTGCATCTGCACAAGCGTTGAGCTCAGCAGAGCGTGTCTCTTGACACTTGATGTGCGTTGGCTGTGTCTGCCTGCTCCAGTGAAGAGAGAAACGGGAAATCATCTTGGTAGAGGCAACAAAGCAAAAGCGAGGCAGGATTGACATCTGCTCAACAGAGACGGATTCCCTGCGCTGACACAGTTCACAGTTACACGAGAAGCAATCTGAGCGGTCCGTCGACCGGAGACGTGTTTCCCAAGAGGTCGTTTAGCGAGTGAACAGCAGTGTGCGCGACTTTCAGGAGTGTGCCTGGAAAGTGCCAGAATCACCAGGAGCATCTGTGCAAAAGCTGCTGCCTCTGTGACCGCATTGAGGCACGTTCGCGTGTCTGCGAGTATATAGACGGCTCTTTCGCGTTCACTCCGAGGGAAACGGTCCGCTATTGCTTCTGTGCGCACAGACGCGATTCCCTTGTCTCTTGCGAACACAGGGAACTCTGTGCATCCAAATCTAGAGGCTAAGGACGCGTCTGCATATGTTTTGGTGAACAATCGAGTGTGCGTGTTCTGACAGCTGCCTCTATGCAGACGTCTCCACAGAGCCACTTCTGAATGCCCCGCAGCCCAGGACTGAATGGATACACTAACAAGTGCACCGGTGTGAGCAACCACATATGCAGAAGGACGTCTTTCATCTCACAGAAGCGCGAACGTCTTGGCGTTCAAGCACATGGCAGAAACAAGGTGTGAACAGATGAGCTGCTGCTATTTTCTCCGTTCGGCATGCTTCGTTGTAGCTCTCTTGCCGGTCGCCGGCTTAGCGGCTTGCTTTGCGCGACTAGCTCTGGGGAGAGAAGGAGATAGCGCCGGAAACCTCGCCTTTTGCCTTCTTCGGCGCTGGAACCTGGTTGCTGCGCCTTCTCTTTGTCCATGTGCACACACACGATTCCTCAGCGAAAACCATGCAGAAACCTTTCCACGAGCACCCAGGGATGTGCACCCAGCACCACGTGCACGCACACGCAGCTAGAGAAAAGCACCTACCTTTTCACACACTGATGCCTAAGCAAACGCGTGGCCACACACACGCACACATCCGCAAGCGCGCCTACTCCCATCTATTGAGGGAAAGACGGACGAGCTCTTTGGTTGCTCTTCACAGGCTTGTCCCTGATCTATAGCTGAGGGCAAACACTTGTGTGCTTGTGGGAGAGCCTGTGTCTTTCCTGGAAGCGTTTGGGAGTTTTGCTCAGACGCGTGTTTCCTCAAGTTCAAGAATCAAGATCTAGGATACCTGCAGACAGGTGCCTGTTTGTGTGGAGACAGTCTGTTTGAAACTGTGTTCCTCAGCGCCCGCTCTTTCTCCCCGTCGCTCCACACGCCTGGGAGTCCCTTTCTTTCTCTCCACAAGCACGTGTGTTGACTTCGTCGCACATGTGCATCTGCACAAGCGTTGAGCTCAGCAGAGCGTGTCTCTTGACACTTGATGTGCGTTGGCTGTGTCTGCCTGCTCCAGTGAAGAGAGAAACGGGAAATCATCTTGGTAGAGGCAACAAAGCAAAAGCGAGGCAGGATTGACATCTGCTCAACAGAGACGGATTCCCTGCGCTGACACAGTTCACAGTTACACGAGAAGCAATCTGAGCGGTCCGTCGACCGGAGACGTGTTTCCCAAGAGGTCGTTTAGCGAGTGAACAGCAGTGTGCGCGACTTTCAGGAGTGTGCCTGGAAAGTGCCAGAATCACCAGGAGCATCTGTGCAAAAGCTGCTGCCTCTGTGACCGCATTGAGGCACGTTCGCGTGTCTGCGAGTATATAGACGGCTCTTTCGCGTTCACTCCGAGGGAAACGGTCCGCTATTGCTTCTGTGCGCACAGACGCGATTCCCTTGTCTCTTGCGAACACAGGGAACTCTGTGCATCCAAATCTACAGGCTAAGGACGCGTCTGCATATGTTTTGGTGAACAATCGAGTGTGCGTGTTCTGACAGCTGCCTCTATGCAGACGTCTCCACAGAGCCACTTCTGAATGCCCCGCAGCCCAGGACTGAATGGATACACTAACAAGTGCACCGGTGTGAGCAACCACATATGCAGAAGGACGTCTTTCATCTCACAGAAGCGCGAACGTCTTGGCGTTCAAGCACATGGCAGAAACAAGGTGTGAACAGATGAGCTGCTGCTATTTTCTCCGTTCGGCATGCTTCGTTGTAGCTCTCTTGCCGGTCGCCGGCTTAGCGGCTTGCTTTGCGCGACTAGCTCTGGGGAGAGAAGGAGATAGCGCCGGAAACCTCGCCTTTTGCCTTCTTCGGCGCTGGAACCTGGTTGCTGCGCCTTCTCTTTGTCCATGTGCACACACACGATTCCTCAGCGAAAACCATGCAGAAACCTTTCCACGAGCACCCAGGGATGTGCACCCAGCACCACGTGCACGCACACGCAGCTAGAGAAAAGCACCTACCTTTTCACACACTGATGCCTAAGCAAACGCGTGGCCACACACACGCACACATCCGCAAGCGCGCCTACTCCCATCTATTGAGGGAAAGACGGACGAGCTCTTTGGTTGCTCTTCACAGGCTTGTCCCTGATCTATAGCTGAGGGCAAACACTTGTGTGCTTGTGGGAGAGCCTGTGTCTTTCCTGGAAGCGTTTGGGAGTTTTGCTCAGACGCGTGTTTCCTCAAGTTCAAGAATCAAGATCTAGGATACCTGCAGACAGGTGCCTGTTTGTGTGGAGACAGTCTGTTTGAAACTGTGTTCCTCAGCGCCCGCTCTTTCTCCCCGTCGCTCCACACGCCTGGGAGTCCCTTTCTTTCTCTCCACAAGCACGTGTGTTGACTTCGTCGCACATGTGCATCTGCACAAGCGTTGAGCTCAGCAGAGCGTGTCTCTTGACACTTGATGTGCGTTGGCTGTGTCTGCCTGCTCCAGTGAAGAGAGAAACGGGAAATCATCTTGGTAGAGGCAACAAAGCAAAAGCGAGGCAGGATTGACATCTGCTCAACAGAGACGGATTCCCTGCGCTGACACAGTTCACAGTTACACGAGAAGCAATCTGAGCGGTCCGTCGACCGGAGACGTGTTTCCCAAGAGGTCGTTTAGCGAGTGAACAGCAGTGTGCGCGACTTTCAGGAGTGTGCCTGGAAAGTGCCAGAATCACCAGGAGCATCTGTGCAAAAGCTGCTGCCTCTGTGACCGCATTGAGGCACGTTCGCGTGTCTGCGAGTATATAGACGGCTCTTTCGCGTTCACTCCGAGGGAAACGGTCCGCTATTGCTTCTGTGCGCACAGACGCGATTCCCTTGTCTCTTGCGAACACAGGGAACTCTGTGCATCCAAATCTACAGGCTAAGGACGCGTCTGCATATGTTTTGGTGAACAATCGAGTGTGCGTGTTCTGACAGCTGCCTCTATGCAGACGTCTCCACAGAGCCACTTCTGAATGCCCCGCAGCCCAGGACTGAATGGATACACTAACAAGTGCACCGGTGTGAGCAACCACATATGCAGAAGGACGTCTTTCATCTCACAGAAGCGCGAACGTCTTGGCGTTCAAGCACATGGCAGAAACAAGGTGTGAAGAGATGAGCTGCTGCTATTTTCTCCGTTCGGCATGCTTCGTTGTAGCTCTCTTGCCGGTCGCCGGCTTAGCGGCTTGCTTTGCGCGACTAGCTCTGGGGAGAGAAGGAGATAGCGCCGGAAACCTCGCCTTTTGCCTTCTTCGGCGCTGGAACCTGGTTGCTGCGCCTTCTCTTTGTCCATGTGCACACACACGATTCCTCAGCGAAAACCATGCAGAAACCTTTCCACGAGCACCCAGGGATGTGCACCCAGCACCACGTGCACGCACACGCAGCTAGAGAAAAGCACCTACCTTTTCACACACTGATGCCTAAGCAAACGCGTGGCCACACACACGCACACATCCGCAAGCGCGCCTACTCCCATCTACTGAGGGAAAGACGGACGAGCTCTTTGGTTGCTCTTCACAGGCTTGTCCCTGATCTATAGCTGAGGGCAAACACTTGTGTGCTTGTGGGAGAGCCTGTGTCTTTCCTGGAAGCGTTTGGGAGTTTTGCTCAGACGCGTGTTTCCTCAAGTTCAAGAATCAAGATCTAGGATACCTGCAGACAGGTGCCTGTTTGTGTGGAGACAGTCTGTTTGAAACTGTGTTCCTCAGCGCCCGCTCTTTCTCCCCGTCGCTCCACACGCCTGGGAGTCCCTTTCTTTCTCTCCACAAGCACGTGTGTTGACTTCGTCGCACATGTGCATCTGCACAAGCGTTGAGCTCAGCAGAGCGTGTCTCTTGACACTTGATGTGCGTTGGCTGTGTCTGCCTGCTCCAGTGAAGAGAGAAACGGGAAATCATCTTGGTAGAGGCAACAAAGCAAAAGCGAGGCAGGATTGACATCTGCTCAACAGAGACGGATTCCCTGCGCTGACACAGTTCACAGTTACACGAGAAGCAATCTGAGCGGTCCGTCGACCGGAGACGTGTTTCCCAAGAGGTCGTTTAGCGAGTGAACAGCAGTGTGCGCGACTTTCAGGAGTGTGCCTGGAAAGTGCCAGAATCACCAGGAGCATCTGTGCAAAAGCTGCTGCCTCTGTGACCGCATTGAGGCACGTTCGCGTGTCTGCGAGTATATAGACGGCTCTTTCGCGTTCACTCCGAGGGAAACGGTCCGCTATTGCTTCTGTGCGCACAGACGCGATTCCCTTGTCTCTTGCGAACACAGGGAACTCTGTGCATCCAAATCTACAGGCTAAGGACGCGTCTGCATATGTTTTGGTGAACAATCGAGTGTGCGTGTTCTGACAGCTGCCTCTATGCAGACGTCTCCACAGAGCCACTTCTGAATGCCCCGCAGCCCAGGACTGAATGGATACACTAACAAGTGCACCGGTGTGAGCAACCACATATGCAGAAGGACGTCTTTCATCTCACAGAAGCGCGAACGTCTTGGCGTTCAAGCACATGGCAGAAACAAGGTGTGAACAGATGAGCTGCTGCTATTTTCTCCGTTCGGCATGCTTCGTTGTAGCTCTCTTGCCGGTCGCCGGCTTAGCGGCTTGCTTTGCGCGACTAGCTCTGGGGAGAGAAGGAGATAGCGCCGGAAACCTCGCCTTTTGCCTTCTTCGGCGCTGGAACCTGGTTGCTGCGCCTTCTCTTTGTCCATGTGCACACACACGATTCCTCAGCGAAAACCATGCAGAAACCTTTCCACGAGCACCCAGGGATGTGCACCCAGCACCACGTGCACGCACACGCAGCTAGAGAAAAGCACCTACCTTTTCACACACTGATGCCTAAGCAAACGCGTGGCCACACACACGCACACATCCGCAAGCGCGCCTACTCCCATCTATTGAGGGAAAGACGGACGAGCTCTTTGGTTGCTCTTCACAGGCTTGTCCCTGATCTATAGCTGAGGGCAAACACTTGTGTGCTTGTGGGAGAGCCTGTGTCTTTCCTGGAAGCGTTTGGGAGTTTTGCTCAGACGCGTGTTTCCTCAAGTTCAAGAATCAAGATCTAGGATACCTGCAGACAGGTGCCTGTTTGTGTGGAGACAGTCTGTTTGAAACTGTGTTCCTCAGCGCCCGCTCTTTCTCCCCGTCGCTCCACACGCCTGGGAGTCCCTTTCTTTCTCTCCACAAGCACGTGTGTTGACTTCGTCGCACATGTGCATCTGCACAAGCGTTGAGCTCAGCAGAGCGTGTCTCTTGACACTTGATGTGCGTTGGCTGTGTCTGCCTGCTCCAGTGAAGAGAGAAACGGGAAATCATCTTGGTAGAGGCAACAAAGCAAAAGCGAGGCAGGATTGACATCTGCTCAACAGAGACGGATTCCCTGCGCTGACACAGTTCACAGTTACACGAGAAGCAATCTGAGCGGTCCGTCGACCGGAGACGTGTTTCCCAAGAGGTCGTTTAGCGAGTGAACAGCAGTGTGCGCGACTTTCAGGAGTGTGCCTGGAAAGTGCCAGAATCACCAGGAGCATCTGTGCAAAAGCTGCTGCCTCTGTGACCGCATTGAGGCACGTTCGCGTGTCTGCGAGTATATAGACGGCTCTTTCGCGTTCACTCCGAGGGAAACGGTCCGCTATTGCTTCTGTGCGCACAGACGCGATTCCCTTGTCTCTTGCGAACACAGGGAACTCTGTGCATCCAAATCTACAGGCTAAGGACGCGTCTGCATATGTTTTGGTGAACAATCGAGTGTGCGTGTTCTGACAGCTGCCTCTATGCAGACGTCTCCACAGAGCCACTTCTGAATGCCCCGCAGCCCAGGACTGAATGGATACACTAACAAGTGCACCGGTGTGAGCAACCACATATGCAGAAGGACGTCTTTCATCTCACAGAAGCGCGAACGTCTTGGCGTTCAAGCACATGGCAGAAACAAGGTGTGAACAGATGAGCTGCTGCTATTTTCTCCGTTCGGCATGCTTCGTTGTAGCTCTCTTGCCGGTCGCCGGCTTAGCGGCTTGCTTTGCGCGACTAGCTCTGGGGAGAGAAGGAGATAGCGCCGGAAACCTCGCCTTTTGCCTTCTTCGGCGCTGGAACCTGGTTGCTGCGCCTTCTCTTTGTCCATGTGCACACACACGATTCCTCAGCGAAAACCATGCAGAAACCTTTCCACGAGCACCCAGGGATGTGCACCCAGCACCACGTGCACGCACACGCAGCTAGAGAAAAGCACCTACCTTTTCACACACTGATGCCTAAGCAAACGCGTGGCCACACACACGCACACATCCGCAAGCGCGCCTACTCCCATCTATTGAGGGAAAGACGGACGAGCTCTTTGGTTGCTCTTCACAGGCTTGTCCCTGATCTATAGCTGAGGGCAAACACTTGTGTGCTTGTGGGAGAGCCTGTGTCTTTCCTGGAAGCGTTTGGGAGTTTTGCTCAGACGCGTGTTTCCTCAAGTTCAAGAATCAAGATCTAGGATACCTGCAGACAGGTGCCTGTTTGTGTGGAGACAGTCTGTTTGAAACTGTGTTCCTCAGCGCCCGCTCTTTCTCCCCGTCGCTCCACACGCCTGGGAGTCCCTTTCTTTCTCTCCACAAGCACGTGTGTTGACTTCGTCGCACATGTGCATCTGCACAAGCGTTGAGCTCAGCAGAGCGTGTCTCTTGACACTTGATGTGCGTTGGCTGTGTCTGCCTGCTCCAGTGAAGAGAGAAACGGGAAATCATCTTGGTAGAGGCAACAAAGCAAAAGCGAGGCAGGATTGACATCTGCTCAACAGAGACGGATTCCCTGCGCTGACACAGTTCACAGTTACACGAGAAGCAATCTGAGCGGTCCGTCGACCGGAGACGTGTTTCCCAAGAGGTCGTTTAGCGAGTGAACAGCAGTGTGCGCGACTTTCAGGAGTGTGCCTGGAAAGTGCCAGAATCACCAGGAGCATCTGTGCAAAAGCTGCTGCCTCTGTGACCGCATTGAGGCACGTTCGCGTGTCTGCGAGTATATAGACGGCTCTTTCGCGTTCACTCCGAGGGAAACGGTCCGCTATTGCTTCTGTGCGCACAGACGCGATTCCCTTGTCTCTTGCGAACACAGGGAACTCTGTGCATCCAAATCTACAGGCTAAGGACGCGTCTGCATATGTTTTGGTGAACAATCGAGTGTGCGTGTTCTGACAGCTGCCTCTATGCAGACGTCTCCACAGAGCCACTTCTGAATGCCCCGCAGCCCAGGACTGAATGGATACACTAACAAGTGCACCGGTGTGAGCAACCACATATGCAGAAGGACGTCTTTCATCTCACAGAAGCGCGAACGTCTTGGCGTTCAAGCACATGGCAGAAACAAGGTGTGAACAGATGAGCTGCTGCTATTTTCTCCGTTCGGCATGCTTCGTTGTAGCTCTCTTGCCGGTCGCCGGCTTAGCGGCTTGCTTTGCGCGACTAGCTCTGGGGAGAGAAGGAGATAGCGCCGGAAACCTCGCCTTTTGCCTTCTTCGGCGCTGGAACCTGGTTGCTGCGCCTTCTCTTTGTCCATGTGCACACACACGATTCCTCAGCGAAAACCATGCAGAAACCTTTCCACGAGCACCCAGGGATGTGCACCCAGCACCACGTGCACGCACACGCAGCTAGAGAAAAGCACCTACCTTTTCACACACTGATGCCTAAGCAAACGCGTGGCCACACACACGCACACATCCGCAAGCGCGCCTACTCCCATCTATTGAGGGAAAGACGGACGAGCTCTTTGGTTGCTCTTCACAGGCTTGTCCCTGATCTATAGCTGAGGGCAAACACTTGTGTGCTTGTGGGAGAGCCTGTGTCTTTCCTGGAAGCGTTTGGGAGTTTTGCTCAGACGCGTGTTTCCTCAAGTTCAAGAATCAAGATCTAGGATACCTGCAGACAGGTGCCTGTTTGTGTGGAGACAGTCTGTTTGAAACTGTGTTCCTCAGCGCCCGCTCTTTCTCCCCGTCGCTCCACACGCCTGGGAGTCCCTTTCTTTCTCTCCACAAGCACGTGTGTTGACTTCGTCGCACATGTGCATCTGCACAAGCGTTGAGCTCAGCAGAGCGTGTCTCTTGACACTTGATGTGCGTTGGCTGTGTCTGCCTGCTCCAGTGAAGAGAGAAACGGGAAATCATCTTGGTAGAGGCAACAAAGCAAAAGCGAGGCAGGATTGACATCTGCTCAACAGAGACGGATTCCCTGCGCTGACACAGTTCACAGTTACACGAGAAGCAATCTGAGCGGTCCGTCGACCGGAGACGTGTTTCCCAAGAGGTCGTTTAGCGAGTGAACAGCAGTGTGCGCGACTTTCAGGAGTGTGCCTGGAAAGTGCCAGAATCACCAGGAGCATCTGTGCAAAAGCTGCTGCCTCTGTGACCGCATTGAGGCACGTTCGCGTGTCTGCGAGTATATAGACGGCTCTTTCGCGTTCACTCCGAGGGAAACGGTCCGCTATTGCTTCTGTGCGCACAGACGCGATTCCCTTGTCTCTTGCGAACACAGGGAACTCTGTGCATCCAAATCTACAGGCTAAGGACGCGTCTGCATATGTTTTGGTGAACAATCGAGTGTGCGTGTTCTGACAGCTGCCTCTATGCAGACGTCTCCACAGAGCCACTTCTGAATGCCCCGCAGCCCAGGACTGAATGGATACACTAACAAGTGCACCGGTGTGAGCAACCACATATGCAGAAGGACGTCTTTCATCTCACAGAAGCGCGAACGTCTTGGCGTTCAAGCACATGGCAGAAACAAGGTGTGAAGAGATGAGCTGCTGCTATTTTCTCCGTTCGGCATGCTTCGTTGTAGCTCTCTTGCCGGTCGCCGGCTTAGCGGCTTGCTTTGCGCGACTAGCTCTGGGGAGAGAAGGAGATAGCGCCGGAAACCTCGCCTTTTGCCTTCTTCGGCGCTGGAACCTGGTTGCTGCGCCTTCTCTTTGTCCATGTGCACACACACGATTCCTCAGCGAAAACCATGCAGAAACCTTTCCACGAGCACCCAGGGATGTGCACCCAGCACCACGTGCACGCACACGCAGCTAGAGAAAAGCACCTACCTTTTCACACACTGAAGCCTAAGCAAACGCGTGGCCACACACACGCACACATCCGCAAGCGCGCCTACTCCCATCTATTGAGAGAAAGACGGACGAGCTCTTTGGTTGCTCTTCACAGGCTTGTCCCTGATCTATAGCTGAGGGCAAACACTTGTGTGCTTGTGGGAGAGCCTGTGTCTTTCCTGGAAGCGTTTGGGAGTTTTGCTCAGACGCGTGTTTCCTCAAGTTCAAGAATCAAGATCTAGGATACCTGCAGACAGGTGCCTGTTTGTGTGGAGACAGTCTGTTTGAAACTGTGTTCCTCAGCGCCCGCTCTTTCTCCCCGTCGCTCCACACGCCTGGGAGTCCCTTTCTTTCTCTCCACAAGCACGTGTGTTGACTTCGTCGCACATGTGCATCTGCACAAGCGTTGAGCTCAGCAGAGCGTGTCTCTTGACACTTGATGTGCGTTGGCTGTGTCTGCCTGCTCCAGTGAAGAGAGAAACGGGAAATCATCTTGGTAGAGGCAACAAAGCAAAAGCGAGGCAGGATTGACATCTGCTCAACAGAGACGGATTCCCTGCGCTGACACAGTTCACAGTTACACGAGAAGCAATCTGAGCGGTCCGTCGACCGGAGACGTGTTTCCCAAGAGGTCGTTTAGCGAGTGAACAGCAGTGTGCGCGACTTTCAGGAGTGTGCCTGGAAAGTGCCAGAATCACCAGGAGCATCTGTGCAAAAGCTGCTGCCTCTGTGACCGCATTGAGGCACGTTCGCGTGTCTGCGAGTATATAGACGGCTCTTTCGCGTTCACTCCGAGGGAAACGGTCCGCTATTGCTTCTGTGCGCACAGACGCGATTCCCTTGTCTCTTGCGAACACAGGGAACTCTGTGCATCCAAATCTACAGGCTAAGGACGCGTCTGCATATGTTTTGGTGAACAATCGAGTGTGCGTGTTCTGACAGCTGCCTCTATGCAGACGTCTCCACAGAGCCACTTCTGAATGCCCCGCAGCCCAGGACTGAATGGATACACTAACAAGTGCACCGGTGTGAGCAACCACATATGCAGAAGGACGTCTTTCATCTCACAGAAGCGCGAACGTCTTGGCGTTCAAGCACATGGCAGAAACAAGGTGTGAACAGATGAGCTGCTGCTATTTTCTCCGTTCGGCATGCTTCGTTGTAGCTCTCTTGCCGGTCGCCGGCTTAGCGGCTTGCTTTGCGCGACTAGCTCTGGGGAGAGAAGGAGATAGCGCCGGAAACCTCGCCTTTTGCCTTCTTCGGCGCTGGAACCTGGTTGCTGCGCCTTCTCTTTGTCCATGTGCACACACACGATTCCTCAGCGAAAACCATGCAGAAACCTTTCCACGAGCACCCAGGGATGTGCACCCAGCACCACGTGCACGCACACGCAGCTAGAGAAAAGCACCTACCTTTTCACACACTGAAGCCTAAGCAAACGCGTGGCCACACACACGCACACATCCGCAAGCGCGCCTACTCCCATCTATTGAGGGAAAGACGGACGAGCAACGTCCTGACAGGCTTGAGGGGAAAAACGTCCGTTGACGGTTGGCGTACTGCACGCCCGCCTACGGGGCTGCAGGGGAATCCACATTTGGAAGGTACCTGAAGATGTGTGCCTGTTCTTGGAGCTCCGCTAGTAGGGTAGCAAAGACACTCGTAGGCAGTACTGAATGCTGCTCCGTGCTACTTCTCCTCCGCTGGCAAATGCTTCACAGTCGCCCGAGGAAAGACGTTTAACAATCGATCTCCAAGAGGAAAGAAACACATGATGCCATAAGGCGAAAGAATAGCAGGGCATCTCTTCACAGGCTTGTCCCTGATCTATAGCTGAGGGCAAACACTTGTGTGCTTGTGGGAGAGCCTGTGTCTTTCCTGGAAGCGTTTGGGAGTTTTGCTCAGACGCGTGTTTCCTCAAGTTCAAGAATCAAGATCTAGGATACCTGCAGACAGGTGCCTGTTTGTGTGGAGACAGTCTGTTTGAAACTGTGTTCCTCAGCGCCCGCTCTTTCTCCCCGTCGCTCCACACGCCTGGGAGTCCCTTTCTTTCTCTCCACAAGCACGTGTGTTGACTTCGTCGCACATGTGCATCTGCACAAGCGTTGAGCTCAGCAGAGCGTGTCTCTTGACACTTGATGTGCGTTGGCTGTGTCTGCCTGCTCCAGTGAAGAGAGAAACGGGAAATCATCTTGGTAGAGGCAACAAAGCAAAAGCGAGGCAGGATTGACGTCTGCTCAACAGAGACGGATTCCCTGCGCTGACACAGTTCACAGTTACACGAGAAGCAATCTGAGCGGTCCGTCGACCGGAGACGTGTTTCCCAAGAGGTCGTTTAGCGAGTGAACAGCAGTGTGCGCGACTTTCAGGAGTGTGCCTGGAAAGTGCCAGAATCACCAGGAGCATCTGTGCAAAAGCTGCTGCCTCTGTGACCGCATTGAGGCACGTTCGCGTGTCTGCGAGTATATAGACGGCTCTTTCGCGTTCACTCCGAGGGAAACGGTCCGCTATTGCTTCTGTGCGCACAGACGCGATTCCCTTGTCTCTTGCGAACACAGGGAACTCTGTGCATCCAAATCTACAGGCTAAGGACGCGTCTGCATATGTTTTGGTGAACAATCGAGTGTGCGTGTTCTGACAGCTGCCTCTATGCAGACGTCTCCACAGAGCCACTTCTGAATGCCCCGCAGCCCAGGACTGAATGGATACACTAACAAGTGCACCGGTGTGAGCAACCACATATGCAGAAGGACGTCTTTCATCTCACAGAAGCGCGAACGTCTTGGCGTTCAAGCACATGGCAGAAACAAGGTGTGAACAGATGAGCTGCTGCTATTTTCTCCGTTCGGCATGCTTCGTTGTAGCTCTCTTGCCGGTCGCCGGCTTAGCGGCTTGCTTTGCGCGACTAGCTCTGGGGAGAGAAGGAGATAGCGCCGGAAACCTCGCCTTTTGCCTTCTTCGGCGCTGGAACCTGGTTGCTGCGCCTTCTCTTTGTCCATGTGCACACACACGATTCCTCAGCGAAAACCATGCAGAAACCTTTCCACGAGCACCCAGGGATGTGCACCCAGCACCACGTGCACGCACACGCAGCTAGAGAAAAGCACCTACCTTTTCACACACTGATGCCTAAGCAAACGCGTGGCCACACACACGCACACATCCGCAAGCGCGCCTACTCCCATCTATTGAGGGAAAGACGGACGAGCTCTTTGGTTGCTCTTCACAGGCTTGTCCCTGATCTATAGCTGAGGGCAAACACTTGTGTGCTTGTGGGAGAGCCTGTGTCTTTCCTGGAAGCGTTTGGGAGTTTTGCTCAGACGCGTGTTTCCTCAAGTTCAAGAATCAAGATCTAGGATACCTGCAGACAGGTGCCTGTTTGTGTGGAGACAGTCTGTTTGAAACTGTGTTCCTCAGCGCCCGCTCTTTCTCCCCGTCGCTCCACACGCCTGGGAGTCCCTTTCTTTCTCTCCACAAGCACGTGTGTTGACTTCGTCGCACATGTGCATCTGCACAAGCGTTGAGCTCAGCAGAGCGTGTCTCTTGACACTTGATGTGCGTTGGCTGTGTCTGCCTGCTCCAGTGAAGAGAGAAACGGGAAATCATCTTGGTAGAGGCAACAAAGCAAAAGCGAGGCAGGATTGACATCTGCTCAACAGAGACGGATTCCCTGCGCTGACACAGTTCACAGTTACACGAGAAGCAATCTGAGCGGTCCGTCGACCGGAGACGTGTTTCCCAAGAGGTCGTTTAGCGAGTGAACAGCAGTGTGCGCGACTTTCAGGAGTGTGCCTGGAAAGTGCCAGAATCACCAGGAGCATCTGTGCAAAAGCTGCTGCCTCTGTGACCGCATTGAGGCACGTTCGCGTGTCTGCGAGTATATAGACGGCTCTTTCGCGTTCACTCCGAGGGAAACGGTCCGCTATTGCTTCTGTGCGCACAGACGCGATTCCCTTGTCTCTTGCGAACACAGGGAACTCTGTGCATCCAAATCTACAGGCTAAGGACGCGTCTGCATATGTTTTGGTGAACAATCGAGTGTGCGTGTTCTGACAGCTGCCTCTATGCAGACGTCTCCACAGAGCCACTTCTGAATGCCCCGCAGCCCAGGACTGAATGGATACACTAACAAGTGCACCGGTGTGAGCAACCACATATGCAGAAGGACGTCTTTCATCTCACAGAAGCGCGAACGTCTTGGCGTTCAAGCACATGGCAGAAACAAGGTGTGAACAGATGAGCTGCTGCTATTTTCTCCGTTCGGCATGCTTCGTTGTAGCTCTCTTGCCGGTCGCCGGCTTAGCGGCTTGCTTTGCGCGACTAGCTCTGGGGAGAGAAGGAGATAGCGCCGGAAACCTCGCCTTTTGCCTTCTTCGGCGCTGGAACCTGGTTGCTGCGCCTTCTCTTTGTCCATGTGCACACACACGATTCCTCAGCGAAAACCATGCAGAAACCTTTCCACGAGCACCCAGGGATGTGCACCCAGCACCACGTGCATGCACACGCAGCTAGAGAAAAGCACCTACCTTTTCACACACTGAAGCCTAAGCAAACGCGTGGCCACACACACGCACACATCCGCAAGCGCGCCTACTCCCATCTATTGAGGGAAAGACGGACGAGCAACGTCCTGACAGGCTTGAGGGGAAAAACGTCCGTTGACGGTTGGCGTACTGCACGCCCGCCTACGGGGCTGCAGGGGAATCCACATTTGGAAGGTACCTGAAGATGTGTGCCTGTTCTTGGAGCTCCGCTAGTAGGGTAGCAAAGACACTCGTAGGCAGTACTGAATGCTGCTCCGTGCTACTTCTCCTCCGCTGGCAAATGCTTCAGTGTCGCCCGAGGAAAGACGTTTAACAATCGATCTCCAAGAGGAACGAAACACATGATGCCATAAGGCGAAAGAATAGCAGGGCATCTCTTCACAGGCTTGTCCCTGATCTATAGCTGAGGGCAAACACTTGTGTGCTTGTGGGAGAGCCTGTGTCTTTCCTGGAAGCGTTTGGGAGTTTTGCTCAGACGCGTGTTTCCTCAAGTTCAAGAATCAAGATCTAGGATACCTGCAGACAGGTGCCTGTTTGTGTGGAGACAGTCTGTTTGAAACTGTGTTCCTCAGCGCCCGCTCTTTCTCCCCGTCGCTCCACACGCCTGGGAGTCCCTTTCTTTCTCTCCACAAGCACGTGTGTTGACTTCGTCGCACATGTGCATCTGCACAAGCGTTGAGCTCAGCAGAGCGTGTCTCTTGACACTTGATGTGCGTTGGCTGTGTCTGCCTGCTCCAGTGAAGAGAGAAACGGGAAATCATCTTGGTAGAGGCAACAAAGCAAAAGCGAGGCAGGATTGACATCTGCTCAACAGAGACGGATTCCCTGCGCTGACACAGTTCACAGTTACACGAGAAGCAATCTGAGCGGTCCGTCGACCGGAGACGTGTTTCCCAAGAGGTCGTTTAGCGAGTGAACAGCAGTGTGCGCGACTTTCAGGAGTGTGCCTGGAAAGTGCCAGAATCACCAGGAGCATCTGTGCAAAAGCTGCTGCCTCTGTGACCGCATTGAGGCACGTTCGCGTGTCTGCGAGTATATAGACGGCTCTTTCGCGTTCACTCCGAGGGAAACGGTCCGCTATTGCTTCTGTGCGCACAGACGCGATTCCCTTGTCTCTTGCGAACACAGGGAACTCTGTGCATCCAAATCTACAGGCTAAGGACGCGTCTGCATATGTTTTGGTGAACAATCGAGTGTGCGTGTTCTGACAGCTGCCTCTATGCAGACGTCTCCACAGAGCCACTTCTGAATGCCCCGCAGCCCAGGACTGAATGGATACACTAACAAGTGCACCGGTGTGAGCAACCACATATGCAGAAGGACGTCTTTCATCTCACAGAAGCGCGAACGTCTTGGCGTTCAAGCACATGGCAGAAACAAGGTGTGAACAGATGAGCTGCTGCTATTTTCTCCGTTCGGCATGCTTCGTTGTAGCTCTCTTGCCGGTCGCCGGCTTAGCGGCTTGCTTTGCGCGACTAGCTCTGGGGAGAGAAGGAGATAGCGCCGGAAACCTCGCCTTTTGCCTTCTTCGGCGCTGGAACCTGGTTGCTGCGCCTTCTCTTTGTCCATGTGCACACACACGATTCCTCAGCGAAAACCATGCAGAAACCTTTCCACGAGCACCCAGGGATGTGCACCCAGCACCACGTGCACGCACACGCAGCTAGAGAAAAGCACCTACCTTTTCACACACTGATGCCTAAGCAAACGCGTGGCCACACACACGCACACATCCGCAAGCGCGCCTACTCCCATCTATTGAGGGAAAGACGGACGAGCTCTTTGGTTGCTCTTCACAGGCTTGTCCCTGATCTATAGCTGAGGGCAAACACTTGTGTGCTTGTGGGAGAGCCTGTGTCTTTCCTGGAAGCGTTTGGGAGTTTTGCTCAGACGCGTGTTTCCTCAAGTTCAAGAATCAAGATCTAGGATACCTGCAGACAGGTGCCTGTTTGTGTGGAGACAGTCTGTTTGAAACTGTGTTCCTCAGCGCCCGCTCTTTCTCCCCGTCGCTCCACACGCCTGGGAGTCCCTTTCTTTCTCTCCACAAGCACGTGTGTTGACTTCGTCGCACATGTGCATCTGCACAAGCGTTGAGCTCAGCAGAGCGTGTCTCTTGACACTTGATGTGCGTTGGCTGTGTCTGCCTGCTCCAGTGAAGAGAGAAACGGGAAATCATCTTGGTAGAGGCAACAAAGCAAAAGCGAGGCAGGATTGACATCTGCTCAACAGAGACGGATTCCCTGCGCTGACACAGTTCACAGTTACACGAGAAGCAATCTGAGCGGTCCGTCGACCGGAGACGTGTTTCCCAAGAGGTCGTTTAGCGAGTGAACAGCAGTGTGCGCGACTTTCAGGAGTGTGCCTGGAAAGTGCCAGAATCACCAGGAGCATCTGTGCAAAAGCTGCTGCCTCTGTGACCGCATTGAGGCACGTTCGCGTGTCTGCGAGTATATAGACGGCTCTTTCGCGTTCACTCCGAGGGAAACGGTCCGCTATTGCTTCTGTGCGCACAGACGCGATTCCCTTGTCTCTTGCGAACACAGGGAACTCTGTGCATCCAAATCTACAGGCTAAGGACGCGTCTGCATATGTTTTGGTGAACAATCGAGTGTGCGTGTTCTGACAGCTGCCTCTATGCAGACGTCTCCACAGAGCCACTTCTGAATGCCCCGCAGCCCAGGACTGAATGGATACACTAACAAGTGCACCGGTGTGAGCAACCACATATGCAGAAGGACGTCTTTCATCTCACAGAAGCGCGAACGTCTTGGCGTTCAAGCACATGGCAGAAACAAGGTGTGAACAGATGAGCTGCTGCTATTTTCTCCGTTCGGCATGCTTCGTTGTAGCTCTCTTGCCGGTCGCCGGCTTAGCGGCTTGCTTTGCGCGACTAGCTCTGGGGAGAGAAGGAGATAGCGCCGGAAACCTCGCCTTTTGCCTTCTTCGGCGCTGGAACCTGGTTGCTGCGCCTTCTCTTTGTCCATGTGCACACACACGATTCCTCAGCGAAAACCATGCAGAAACCTTTCCACGAGCACCCAGGGATGTGCACCCAGCACCACGTGCACGCACACGCAGCTAGAGAAAAGCACCTACCTTTTCACACACTGATGCCTAAGCAAACGCGTGGCCACACACACGCACACATCCGCAAGCGCGCCTACTCCCATCTATTGAGGGAAAGACGGACGAGCTCTTTGGTTGCTCTTCACAGGCTTGTCCCTGATCTATAGCTGAGGGCAAACACTTGTGTGCTTGTGGGAGAGCCTGTGTCTTTCCTGGAAGCGTTTGGGAGTTTTGCTCAGACGCGTGTTTCCTCAAGTTCAAGAATCAAGATCTAGGATACCTGCAGACAGGTGCCTGTTTGTGTGGAGACAGTCTGTTTGAAATTGTGTTCCTCAGCGCCCGCTCTTTCTCCCCGTCGCTCCACACGCCTGGGAGTCCCTTTCTTTCTCTCCACAAGCACGTGTGTTGACTTCGTCGCACATGTGCATCTGCACAAGCGTTGAGCTCAGCAGAGCGTGTCTCTTGACACTTGATGTGCGTTGGCTGTGTCTGCCTGCTCCAGTGAAGAGAGAAACGGGAAATCATCTTGGTAGAGGCAACAAAGCAAAAGCGAGGCAGGATTGACATCTGCTCAACAGAGACGGATTCCCTGCGCTGACACAGTTCACAGTTACACGAGAAGCAATCTGAGCGGTCCGTCGACCGGAGACGTGTTTCCCAAGAGGTCGTTTAGCGAGTGAACAGCAGTGTGCGCGACTTTCAGGAGTGTGCCTGGAAAGTGCCAGAATCACCAGGAGCATCTGTGCAAAAGCTGCTGCCTCTGTGACCGCATTGAGGCACGTTCGCGTGTCTGCGAGTATATAGACGGCTCTTTCGCGTTCACTCCGAGGGAAACGGTCCGCTATTGCTTCTGTGCGCACAGACGCGATTCCCTTGTCTCTTGCGAACACAGGGAACTCTGTGCATCCAAATCTACAGGCTAAGGACGCGTCTGCATATGTTTTGGTGAACAATCGAGTGTGCGTGTTCTGACAGCTGCCTCTATGCAGACGTCTCCACAGAGCCACTTCTGAATGCCCCGCAGCCCAGGACTGAATGGATACACTAACAAGTGCACCGGTGTGAGCAACCACATATGCAGAAGGACGTCTTTCATCTCACAGAAGCGCGAACGTCTTGGCGTTCAAGCACATGGCAGAAACAAGGTGTGAACAGATGAGCTGCTGCTATTTTCTCCGTTCGGCATGCTTCGTTGTAGCTCTCTTGCCGGTCGCCGGCTTAGCGGCTTGCTTTGCGCGACTAGCTCTGGGGAGAGAAGGAGATAGCGCCGGAAACCTCGCCTTTTGCCTTCTTCGGCGCTGGAACCTGGTTGCTGCGCCTTCTCTTTGTCCATGTGCACACACACGATTCCTCAGCGAAAACCATGCAGAAACCTTTCCACGAGCACCCAGGGATGTGCACCCAGCACCACGTGCACGCACACGCAGCTAGAGAAAAGCACCTACCTTTTCACACACTGAAGCCTAAGCAAACGCGTGGCCACACACACGCACACATCCGCAAGCGCGCCTACTCCCATCTATTGAGGGAAAGACGGACGAGCAACGTCCTGACAGGCTTGAGGGGAAAAACGTCCGTTGACGGTTGGCGTACTGCACGCCCGCCTACGGGGCTGCAGGGGAATCCACATTTGGAAGGTACCTGAAGATGTGTGCCTGTTCTTGGAGCTCCGCTAGTAGGGTAGCAAAGACACTCGTAGGCAGTACTGAATGCTGCTCCGTGCTACTTCTCCTCCGCTGGCAAATGCTTCAGTGTCGCCCGAGGAAAGACGTTTAACAATCGATCTCCAAGAGGAACGAAACACATGATGCCATAAGGCGAAAGAATAGCAGGGCATCTCTTCACAGGCTTGTCCCTGATCTATAGCTGAGGGCAAACACTTGTGTGCTTGTGGGAGAGCCTGTGTCTTTCCTGGAAGCGTTTGGGAGTTTTGCTCAGACGCGTGTTTCCTCAAGTTCAAGAATCAAGATCTAGGATACCTGCAGACAGGTGCCTGTTTGTGTGGAGACAGTCTGTTTGAAACTGTGTTCCTCAGCGCCCGCTCTTTCTCCCCGTCGCTCCACACGCCTGGGAGTCCCTTTCTTTCTCTCCACAAGCACGTGTGTTGACTTCGTCGCACATGTGCATCTGCACAAGCGTTGAGCTCAGCAGAGCGTGTCTCTTGACACTTGATGTGCGTTGGCTGTGTCTGCCTGCTCCAGTGAAGAGAGAAACGGGAAATCATCTTGGTAGAGGCAACAAAGCAAAAGCGAGGCAGGATTGACATCTGCTCAACAGAGACGGATTCCCTGCGCTGACACAGTTCACAGTTACACGAGAAGCAATCTGAGCGGTCCGTCGACCGGAGACGTGTTTCCCAAGAGGTCGTTTAGCGAGTGAACAGCAGTGTGCGCGACTTTCAGGAGTGTGCCTGGAAAGTGCCAGAATCACCAGGAGCATCTGTGCAAAAGCTGCTGCCTCTGTGACCGCATTGAGGCACGTTCGCGTGTCTGCGAGTATATAGACGGCTCTTTCGCGTTCACTCCGAGGGAAACGGTCCGCTATTGCTTCTGTGCGCACAGACGCGATTCCCTTGTCTCTTGCGAACACAGGGAACTCTGTGCATCCAAATCTACAGGCTAAGGACGCGTCTGCATATGTTTTGGTGAACAATCGAGTGTGCGTGTTCTGACAGCTGCCTCTATGCAGACGTCTCCACAGAGCCACTTCTGAATGCCCCGCAGCCCAGGACTGAATGGATACACTAACAAGTGCACCGGTGTGAGCAACCACATATGCAGAAGGACGTCTTTCATCTCACAGAAGCGCGAACGTCTTGGCGTTCAAGCACATGGCAGAAACAAGGTGTGAACAGATGAGCTGCTGCTATTTTCTCCGTTCGGCATGCTTCGTTGTAGCTCTCTTGCCGGTCGCCGGCTTAGCGGCTTGCTTTGCGCGACTAGCTCTGGGGAGAGAAGGAGATAGCGCCGGAAACCTCGCCTTTTGCCTTCTTCGGCGCTGGAACCTGGTTGCTGCGCCTTCTCTTTGTCCATGTGCACACACACGATTCCTCAGCGAAAACCATGCAGAAACCTTTCCACGAGCACCCAGGGATGTGCACCCAGCACCACGTGCACGCACACGCAGCTAGAGAAAAGCACCTACCTTTTCACACACTGAAGCCTAAGCAAACGCGTGGCCACACACACGCACACATCCGCAAGCGCGCCTACTCCCATCTATTGAGGGAAAGACGGACGAGCAACGTCCTGACAGGCTTGAGGGGAAAAACGTCCGTTGACGGTTGGCGTACTGCACGCCCGCCTACGGGGCTGCAGGGGAATCCACATTTGGAAGGTACCTGAAGATGTGTGCCTGTTCTTGGAGCTCCGCTAGTAGGGTAGCAAAGACACTCGTAGGCAGTACTGAATGCTGCTCCGTGCTACTTCTCCTCCGCTGGCAAATGCTTCAGTGTCGCCCGAGGAAAGACGTTTAACAATCGATCTCCAAGAGGAACGAAACACATGATGCCATAAGGCGAAAGAATAGCAGGGCATCTCTTCACAGGCTTGTCCCTGATCTATAGCTGAGGGCAAACACTTGTGTGCTTGTGGGAGAGCCTGTGTCTTTCCTGGAAGCGTTTGGGAGTTTTGCTCAGACGCGTGTTTCCTCAAGTTCAAGAATCAAGATCTAGGATACCTGCAGACAGGTGCTTGTTTGTGTGGAGACAGTCTGTTTGAAACTGTGTTCCTCAGCGCCCGCTCTTTCTCCCCGTCGCTCCACACGCCTGGGAGTCCCTTTCTTTCTCTCCACAAGCACGTGTGTTGACTTCGTCGCACATGTGCATCTGCACAAGCGTTGAGCTCAGCAGAGCGTGTCTCTTGACACTTGATGTGCGTTGGCTGTGTCTGCCTGCTCCAGTGAAGAGAGAAACGGGAAATCATCTTGGTAGAGGCAACAAAGCAAAAGCGAGGCAGGATTGACATCTGCTCAACAGAGACGGATTCCCTGCGCTGACACAGTTCACAGTTACACGAGAAGCAATCTGAGCGGTCCGTCGACCGGAGACGTGTTTCCCAAGAGGTCGTTTAGCGAGTGAACAGCAGTGTGCGCGACTTTCAGGAGTGTGCCTGGAAAGTGCCAGAATCACCAGGAGCATCTGTGCAAAAGCTGCTGCCTCTGTGACCGCATTGAGGCACGTTCGCGTGTCTGCGAGTATATAGACGGCTCTTTCGCGTTCACTCCGAGGGAAACGGTCCGCTATTGCTTCTGTGCGCACAGACGCGATTCCCTTGTCTCTTGCGAACACAGGGAACTCTGTGCATCCAAATCTACAGGCTAAGGACGCGTCTGCATATGTTTTGGTGAACAATCGAGTGTGCGTGTTCTGACAGCTGCCTCTATGCAGACGTCTCCACAGAGCCACTTCTGAATGCCCCGCAGCCCAGGACTGAATGGATACACTAACAAGTGCACCGGTGTGAGCAACCACATATGCAGAAGGACGTCTTTCATCTCACAGAAGCGCGAACGTCTTGGCGTTCAAGCACATGGCAGAAACAAGGTGTGAACAGATGAGCTGCTGCTATTTTCTCCGTTCGGCATGCTTCGTTGTAGCTCTCTTGCCGGTCGCCGGCTTAGCGGCTTGCTTTGCGCGACTAGCTCTGGGGAGAGAAGGAGATAGCGCCGGAAACCTCGCCTTTTGCCTTCTTCGGCGCTGGAACCTGGTTGCTGCGCCTTCTCTTTGTCCATGTGCACACACACGATTCCTCAGCGAAAACCATGCAGAAACCTTTCCACGAGCACCCAGGGATGTGCACCCAGCACCACGTGCACGCACACGCAGCTAGAGAAAAGCACCTACCTTTTCACACACTGATGCCTAAGCAAACGCGTGGCCACACACACGCACACATCCGCAAGCGCGCCTACTCCCATCTATTGAGGGAAAGACGGACGAGCTCTTTGGTTGCTCTTCACAGGCTTGTCCCTGATCTATAGCTGAGGGCAAACACTTGTGTGCTTGTGGGAGAGCCTGTGTCTTTCCTGGAAGCGTTTGGGAGTTTTGCTCAGACGCGTGTTTCCTCAAGTTCAAGAATCAAGATCTAGGATACCTGCAGACAGGTGCCTGTTTGTGTGGAGACAGTCTGTTTGAAACTGTGTTCCTCAGCGCCCGCTCTTTCTCCCCGTCGCTCCACACGCCTGGGAGTCCCTTTCTTTCTCTCCACAAGCACGTGTGTTGACTTCGTCGCACATGTGCATCTGCACAAGCGTTGAGCTCAGCAGAGCGTGTCTCTTGACACTTGATGTGCGTTGGCTGTGTCTGCCTGCTCCAGTGAAGAGAGAAACGGGAAATCATCTTGGTAGAGGCAACAAAGCAAAAGCGAGGCAGGATTGACATCTGCTCAACAGAGACGGATTCCCTGCGCTGACACAGTTCACAGTTACACGAGAAGCAATCTGAGCGGTCCGTCGACCGGAGACGTGTTTCCCAAGAGGTCGTTTAGCGAGTGAACAGCAGTGTGCGCGACTTTCAGGAGTGTGCCTGGAAAGTGCCAGAATCACCAGGAGCATCTGTGCAAAAGCTGCTGCCTCTGTGACCGCATTGAGGCACGTTCGCGTGTCTGCGAGTATATAGACGGCTCTTTCGCGTTCACTCCGAGGGAAACGGTCCGCTATTGCTTCTGTGCGCACAGACGCGATTCCCTTGTCTCTTGCGAACACAGGGAACTCTGTGCATCCAAATCTACAGGCTAAGGACGCGTCTGCATATGTTTTGGTGAACAATCGAGTGTGCGTGTTCTGACAGCTGCCTCTATGCAGACGTCTCCACAGAGCCACTTCTGAATGCCCCGCAGCCCAGGACTGAATGGATACACTAACAAGTGCACCGGTGTGAGCAACCACATATGCAGAAGGACGTCTTTCATCTCACAGAAGCGCGAACGTCTTGGCGTTCAAGCACATGGCAGAAACAAGGTGTGAACAGATGAGCTGCTGCTATTTTCTCCGTTCGGCATGCTTCGTTGTAGCTCTCTTGCCGGTCGCCGGCTTAGCGGCTTGCTTTGCGCGACTAGCTCTGGGGAGAGAAGGAGATAGCGCCGGAAACCTCGCCTTTTGCCTTCTTCGGCGCTGGAACCTGGTTGCTGCGCCTTCTCTTTGTCCATGTGCACACACACGATTCCTCAGCGAAAACCATGCAGAAACCTTTCCACGAGCACCCAGGGATGTGCACCCAGCACCACGTGCACGCACACGCAGCTAGAGAAAAGCACCTACCTTTTCACACACTGAAGCCTAAGCAAACGCGTGGCCACACACACGCACACATCCGCAAGCGCGCCTACTCCCATCTATTGAGGGAAAGACGGACGAGCAACGTCCTGACAGGCTTGAGGGGAAAAACGTCCGTTGACGGTTGGCGTACTGCACGCCCGCCTACGGGGCTGCAGGGGAATCCACATTTGGAAGGTACCTGAAGATGTGTGCCTGTTCTTGGAGCTCCGCTAGTAGGGTAGCAAAGACACTCGTAGGCAGTACTGAATGCTGCTCCGTGCTACTTCTCCTCCGCTGGCAAATGCTTCAGTGTCGCCCGAGGAAAGACGTTTAACAATCGATCTCCAAGAGGAACGAAACACATGATGCCATAAGGCGAAAGAATAGCAGGGCATCTCTTCACAGGCTTGTCCCTGATCTATAGCTGAGGGCAAACACTTGTGTGCTTGTGGGAGAGCCTGTGTCTTTCCTGGAAGCGTTTGGGAGTTTTGCTCAGACGCGTGTTTCCTCAAGTTCAAGAATCAAGATCTAGGATACCTGCAGACAGGTGCTTGTTTGTGTGGAGACAGTCTGTTTGAAACTGTGTTCCTCAGCGCCCGCTCTTTCTCCCCGTCGCTCCACACGCTTGGGAGTCCCTTTCTTTCTCTCCACAAGCACGTGTGTTGACTTCGTCGCACATGTGCATCTGCACAAGCGTTGAGCTCAGCAGAGCGTGTCTCTTGACACTTGATGTGCGTTGGCTGTGTCTGCCTGCTCCAGTGAAGAGAGAAACGGGAAATCATCTTGGTAGAGGCAACAAAGCAAAAGCGAGGCAGGATTGACATCTGCTCAACAGAGACGGATTCCCTGCGCTGACACAGTTCACAGTTACACGAGAAGCAATCTGAGCGGTCCGTCGACCGGAGACGTGTTTCCCAAGAGGTCGTTTAGCGAGTGAACAGCAGTGTGCGCGACTTTCAGGAGTGTGCCTGGAAAGTGCCAGAATCACCAGGAGCATCTGTGCAAAAGCTGCTGCCTCTGTGACCGCATTGAGGCACGTTCGCGTGTCTGCGAGTATATAGACGGCTCTTTCGCGTTCACTCCGAGGGAAACGGTCCGCTATTGCTTCTGTGCGCACAGACGCGATTCCCTTGTCTCTTGCGAACACAGGGAACTCTGTGCATCCAAATCTACAGGCTAAGGACGCGTCTGCATATGTTTTGGTGAACAATCGAGTGTGCGTGTTCTGACAGCTGCCTCTATGCAGACGTCTCCACAGAGCCACTTCTGAATGCCCCGCAGCCCAGGACTGAATGGATACACTAACAAGTGCACCGGTGTGAGCAACCACATATGCAGAAGGACGTCTTTCATCTCACAGAAGCGCGAACGTCTTGGCGTTCAAGCACATGGCAGAAACAAGGTGTGAACAGATGAGCTGCTGCTATTTTCTCCGTTCGGCATGCTTCGTTGTAGCTCTCTTGCCGGTCGCCGGCTTAGCGGCTTGCTTTGCGCGACTAGCTCTGGGGAGAGAAGGAGATAGCGCCGGAAACCTCGCCTTTTGCCTTCTTCGGCGCTGGAACCTGGTTGCTGCGCCTTCTCTTTGTCCATGTGCACACACACGATTCCTCAGCGAAAACCATGCAGAAACCTTTCCACGAGCACCCAGGGATGTGCACCCAGCACCACGTGCACGCACACGCAGCTAGAGAAAAGCACCTACCTTTTCACACACTGAAGCCTAAGCAAACGCGTGGCCACACACACGCACACATCCGCAAGCGCGCCTACTCCCATCTATTGAGGGAAAGACGGACGAGCAACGTCCTGACAGGCTTGAGGGGAAAAACGTCCGTTGACGGTTGGCGTACTGCACGCCCGCCTACGGGGCTGCAGGGGAATCCACATTTGGAAGGTACCTGAAGATGTGTGCCTGTTCTTGGAGCTCCGCTAGTAGGGTAGCAAAGACACTCGTAGG
Source organism: Patagioenas fasciata (assembly GCF_037038585.1). Taxonomy (NCBI): domain Eukaryota; kingdom Metazoa; phylum Chordata; class Aves; order Columbiformes; family Columbidae; genus Patagioenas; species Patagioenas fasciata. The sequence goes on from NW_027288635.1 coordinate 93,190, forward strand.
CAGTACTGAATGCTGCTCCGTGCTACTTCTCCTCCGCTGGCAAATGCTTCAGTGTCGCCCGAGGAAAGACGTTTAACAATCGATCTCCAAGAGGAACGAAACACATGATGCCATAAGGCGAAAGAATAGCAGGGCATCTCTTCACAGGCTTGTCCCTGATCTATAGCTGAGGGCAAACACTTGTGTGCTTGTGGGAGAGCCTGTGTCTTTCCTGGAAGCGTTTGGGAGTTTTGCTCAGACGCGTGTTTCCTCAAGTTCAAGAATCAAGATCTAGGATACCTGCAGACAGGTGCTTGTTTGTGTGGAGACAGTCTGTTTGAAACTGTGTTCCTCAGCGCCCGCTCTTTCTCCCCGTCGCTCCACACGCCTGGGAGTCCCTTTCTTTCTCTCCACAAGCACGTGTGTTGACTTCGTCGCACATGTGCATCTGCACAAGCGTTGAGCTCAGCAGAGCGTGTCTCTTGACACTTGATGTGCGTTGGCTGTGTCTGCCTGCTCCAGTGAAGAGAGAAACGGGAAATCATCTTGGTAGAGGCAACAAAGCAAAAGCGAGGCAGGATTGACATCTGCTCAACAGAGACGGATTCCCTGCGCTGACACAGTTCACAGTTACACGAGAAGCAATCTGAGCGGTCCGTCGACCGGAGACGTGTTTCCCAAGAGGTCGTTTAGCGAGTGAACAGCAGTGTGCGCGACTTTCAGGAGTGTGCCTGGAAAGTGCCAGAATCACCAGGAGCATCTGTGCAAAAGCTGCTGCCTCTATGACCGCATTGAGGCACGTTCGCGTGTCTGCGAGTATATAGATGGCTCTTTCGCGTTCACTCCGAGGGAAACGGTCCGCTATTGCTTCTGTGCGCACAGACGCGATTCCCTTGTCTCTTGCGAACACAGGGAACTCTGTGCATCCAAATCTACAGGCTAAGGACGCGTCTGCATATGTTTTGGTGAACAATCGAGTGTGCGTGTTCTGACAGCTGCCTCTATGCAGACGTCTCCACAGAGCCACTTCTGAATGCCCCGCAGCCCAGGACTGAATGGATACACTAACAAGTGCACCGGTGTGAGCAACCACATATGCAGAAGGACGTCTTTCATCTCACAGAAGCGCGAACGTCTTGGCGTTCAAGCACATGGCAGAAACAAGGTGTGAACAGATGAGCTGCTGCTATTTTCTCCGTTCGGCATGCTTCGTTGTAGCTCTCTTGCCGGTCGCCGGCTTAGCGGCTTGCTTTGCGCGACTAGCTCTGGGGAGAGAAGGAGATAGCGCCGGAAACCTCGCCTTTTGCCTTCTTCGGCGCTGGAACCTGGTTGCTGCGCCTTCTCTTTGTCCATGTGCACACACACGATTCCTCAGCGAAAACCATGCAGAAACCTTTCCACGAGCACCCAGGGATGTGCACCCAGCACCACGTGCACGCACACGCAGCTAGAGAAAAGCACCTACCTTTTCACACACTGATGCCTAAGCAAACGCGTGGCCACACACACGCACACATCCGCAAGCGCGCCTACTCCCATCTATTGAGGGAAAGACGGACGAGCTCTTTGGTTGCTCTTCACAGGCTTGTCCCTGATCTATAGCTGAGGGCAAACACTTGTGTGCTTGTGGGAGAGCCTGTGTCTTTCCTGGAAGCGTTTGGGAGTTTTGCTCAGACGCGTGTTTCCTCAAGTTCAAGAATCAAGATCTAGGATACCTGCAGACAGGTGCCTGTTTGTGTGGAGACAGTCTGTTTGAAACTGTGTTCCTCAGCGCCCGCTCTTTCTCCCCGTCGCTCCACACGCCTGGGAGTCCCTTTCTTTCTCTCCACAAGCACGTGTGTTGACTTCGTCGCACATGTGCATCTGCACAAGCGTTGAGCTCAGCAGAGCGTGTCTCTTGACACTTGATGTGCGTTGGCTGTGTCTGCCTGCTCCAGTGAAGAGAGAAACGGGAAATCATCTTGGTAGAGGCAACAAAGCAAAAGCGAGGCAGGATTGACATCTGCTCAACAGAGACGGATTCCCTGCGCTGACACAGTTCACAGTTACACGAGAAGCAATCTGAGCGGTCCGTCGACCGGAGACGTGTTTCCCAAGAGGTCGTTTAGCGAGTGAACAGCAGTGTGCGCGACTTTCAGGAGTGTGCCTGGAAAGTGCCAGAATCACCAGGAGCATCTGTGCAAAAGCTGCTGCCTCTGTGACCGCATTGAGGCACGTTCGCGTGTCTGCGAGTATATAGACGGCTCTTTCGCGTTCACTCCGAGGGAAACGGTCCGCTATTGCTTCTGTGCGCACAGACGCGATTCCCTTGTCTCTTGCGAACACAGGGAACTCTGTGCATCCAAATCTACAGGCTAAGGACGCGTCTGCATATGTTTTGGTGAACAATCGAGTGTGCGTGTTCTGACAGCTGCCTCTATGCAGACGTCTCCACAGAGCCACTTCTGAATGCCCCGCAGCCCAGGACTGAATGGATACACTAACAAGTGCACCGGTGTGAGCAACCACATATGCAGAAGGACGTCTTTCATCTCACAGAAGCGCGAACGTCTTGGCGTTCAAGCACATGGCAGAAACAAGGTGTGAACAGATGAGCTGCTGCTATTTTCTCCGTTCGGCATGCTTCGTTGTAGCTCTCTTGCCGGTCGCCGGCTTAGCGGCTTGCTTTGCGCGACTAGCTCTGGGGAGAGAAGGAGATAGCGCCGGAAACCTCGCCTTTTGCCTTCTTCGGCGCTGGAACCTGGTTGCTGCGCCTTCTCTTTGTCCATGTGCACACACACGATTCCTCAGCGAAAACCATGCAGAAACCTTTCCACGAGCACCCAGGGATGTGCACCCAGCACCACGTGCACGCACACGCAGCTAGAGAAAAGCACCTACCTTTTCACACACTGATGCCTAAGCAAACGCGTGGCCACACACACGCACACATCCGCAAGCGCGCCTACTCCCATCTATTGAGGGAAAGACGGACGAGCTCTTTGGTTGCTCTTCACAGGCTTGTCCCTGATCTATAGCTGAGGGCAAACACTTGTGTGCTTGTGGGAGAGCCTGTGTCTTTCCTGGAAGCGTTTGGGAGTTTTGCTCAGACGCGTGTTTCCTCAAGTTCAAGAATCAAGATCTAGGATACCTGCAGACAGGTGCCTGTTTGTGTGGAGACAGTCTGTTTGAAACTGTGTTCCTCAGCGCCCGCTCTTTCTCCCCGTCGCTCCACACGCCTGGGAGTCCCTTTCTTTCTCTCCACAAGCACGTGTGTTGACTTCGTCGCACATGTGCATCTGCACAAGCGTTGAGCTCAGCAGAGCGTGTCTCTTGACACTTGATGTGCGTTGGCTGTGTCTGCCTGCTCCAGTGAAGAGAGAAACGGGAAATCATCTTGGTAGAGGCAACAAAGCAAAAGCGAGGCAGGATTGACATCTGCTCAACAGAGACGGATTCCCTGCGCTGACACAGTTCACAGTTACACGAGAAGCAATCTGAGCGGTCCGTCGACCGGAGACGTGTTTCCCAAGAGGTCGTTTAGCGAGTGAACAGCAGTGTGCGCGACTTTCAGGAGTGTGCCTGGAAAGTGCCAGAATCACCAGGAGCATCTGTGCAAAAGCTGCTGCCTCTGTGACCGCATTGAGGCACGTTCGCGTGTCTGCGAGTATATAGACGGCTCTTTCGCGTTCACTCCGAGGGAAACGGTCCGCTATTGCTTCTGTGCGCACAGACGCGATTCCCTTGTCTCTTGCGAACACAGGGAACTCTGTGCATCCAAATCTACAGGCTAAGGACGCGTCTGCATATGTTTTGGTGAACAATCGAGTGTGCGTGTTCTGACAGCTGCCTCTATGCAGACGTCTCCACAGAGCCACTTCTGAATGCCCCGCAGCCCAGGACTGAATGGATACACTAACAAGTGCACCGGTGTGAGCAACCACATATGCAGAAGGACGTCTTTCATCTCACAGAAGCGCGAACGTCTTGGCGTTCAAGCACATGGCAGAAACAAGGTGTGAACAGATGAGCTGCTGCTATTTTCTCCGTTCGGCATGCTTCGTTGTAGCTCTCTTGCCGGTCGCCGGCTTAGCGGCTTGCTTTGCGCGACTAGCTCTGGGGAGAGAAGGAGATAGCGCCGGAAACCTCGCCTTTTGCCTTCTTCGGCGCTGGAACCTGGTTGCTGCGCCTTCTCTTTGTCCATGTGCACACACACGATTCCTCAGCGAAAACCATGCAGAAACCTTTCCACGAGCACCCAGGGATGTGCACCCAGCACCACGTGCACGCACACGCAGCTAGAGAAAAGCACCTACCTTTTCACACACTGAAGCCTAAGCAAACGCGTGGCCACACACACGCACACATCCGCAAGCGCGCCTACTCCCATCTATTGAGGGAAAGACGGACGAGCAACGTCCTGACAGGCTTGAGGGGAAAAACGTCCGTTGACGGTTGGCGTACTGCACGCCCGCCTACGGGGCTGCAGGGGAATCCACATTTGGAAGGTACCTGAAGATGTGTGCCTGTTCTTGGAGCTCCGCTAGTAGGGTAGCAAAGACACTCGTAGGCAGTACTGAATGCTGCTCCGTGCTACTTCTCCTCCGCTGGCAAATGCTTCAGTGTCGCCCGAGGAAAGACGTTTAACAATCGATCTCCAAGAGGAACGAAACACATGATGCCATAAGGCGAAAGAATAGCAGGGCATCTCTTCACAGGCTTGTCCCTGATCTATAGCTGAGGGCAAACACTTGTGTGCTTGTGGGAGAGCCTGTGTCTTTCCTGGAAGCGTTTGGGAGTTTTGCTCAGACGCGTGTTTCCTCAAGTTCAAGAATCAAGATCTAGGATACCTGCAGACAGGTGCCTGTTTGTGTGGAGACAGTCTGTTTGAAACTGTGTTCCTCAGCGCCCGCTCTTTCTCCCCGTCGCTCCACACGCCTGGGAGTCCCTTTCTTTCTCTCCACAAGCACGTGTGTTGACTTCGTCGCACATGTGCATCTGCACAAGCGTTGAGCTCAGCAGAGCGTGTCTCTTGACACTTGATGTGCGTTGGCTGTGTCTGCCTGCTCCAGTGAAGAGAGAAACGGGAAATCATCTTGGTAGAGGCAACAAAGCAAAAGCGAGGCAGGATTGACATCTGCTCAACAGAGACGGATTCCCTGCGCTGACACAGTTCACAGTTACACGAGAAGCAATCTGAGCGGTCCGTCGACCGGAGACGTGTTTCCCAAGAGGTCGTTTAGCGAGTGAACAGCAGTGTGCGCGACTTTCAGGAGTGTGCCTGGAAAGTGCCAGAATCACCAGGAGCATCTGTGCAAAAGCTGCTGCCTCTGTGACCGCATTGAGGCACGTTCGCGTGTCTGCGAGTATATAGACGGCTCTTTCGCGTTCACTCCGAGGGAAACGGTCCGCTATTGCTTCTGTGCGCACAGACGCGATTCCCTTGTCTCTTGCGAACACAGGGAACTCTGTGCATCCAAATCTACAGGCTAAGGACGCGTCTGCATATGTTTTGGTGAACAATCGAGTGTGCGTGTTCTGACAGCTGCCTCTATGCAGACGTCTCCACAGAGCCACTTCTGAATGCCCCGCAGCCCAGGACTGAATGGATACACTAACAAGTGCACCGGTGTGAGCAACCACATATGCAGAAGGACGTCTTTCATCTCACAGAAGCGCGAACGTCTTGGCGTTCAAGCACATGGCAGAAACAAGGTGTGAACAGATGAGCTGCTGCTATTTTCTCCGTTCGGCATGCTTCGTTGTAGCTCTCTTGCCGGTCGCCGGCTTAGCGGCTTGCTTTGCGCGACTAGCTCTGGGGAGAGAAGGAGATAGCGCCGGAAACCTCGCCTTTTGCCTTCTTCGGCGCTGGAACCTGGTTGCTGCGCCTTCTCTTTGTCCATGTGCACACACACGATTCCTCAGCGAAAACCATGCAGAAACCTTTCCACGAGCACCCAGGGATGTGCACCCAGCACCACGTGCACGCACACGCAGCTAGAGAAAAGCACCTACCTTTTCACACACTGATGCCTAAGCAAACGCGTGGCCACACACACGCACACATCCGCAAGCGCGCCTACTCCCATCTATTGAGGGAAAGACGGACGAGCTCTTTGGTTGCTCTTCACAGGCTTGTCCCTGATCTATAGCTGAGGGCAAACACTTGTGTGCTTGTGGGAGAGCCTGTGTCTTTCCTGGAAGCGTTTGGGAGTTTTGCTCAGACGCGTGTTTCCTCAAGTTCAAGAATCAAGATCTAGGATACCTGCAGACAGGTGCCTGTTTGTGTGGAGACAGTCTGTTTGAAACTGTGTTCCTCAGCGCCCGCTCTTTCTCCCCGTCGCTCCACACGCCTGGGAGTCCCTTTCTTTCTCTCCACAAGCACGTGTGTTGACTTCGTCGCACATGTGCATCTGCACAAGCGTTGAGCTCAGCAGAGCGTGTCTCTTGACACTTGATGTGCGTTGGCTGTGTCTGCCTGCTCCAGTGAAGAGAGAAACGGGAAATCATCTTGGTAGAGGCAACAAAGCAAAAGCGAGGCAGGATTGACATCTGCTCAACAGAGACGGATTCCCTGCGCTGACACAGTTCACAGTTACACGAGAAGCAATCTGAGCGGTCCGTCGACCGGAGACGTGTTTCCCAAGAGGTCGTTTAGCGAGTGAACAGCAGTGTGCGCGACTTTCAGGAGTGTGCCTGGAAAGTGCCAGAATCACCAGGAGCATCTGTGCAAAAGCTGCTGCCTCTGTGACCGCATTGAGGCACGTTCGCGTGTCTGCGAGTATATAGACGGCTCTTTCGCGTTCACTCCGAGGGAAACGGTCCGCTATTGCTTCTGTGCGCACAGACGCGATTCCCTTGTCTCTTGCGAACACAGGGAACTCTGTGCATCCAAATCTACAGGCTAAGGACGCGTCTGCATATGTTTTGGTGAACAATCGAGTGTGCGTGTTCTGACAGCTGCCTCTATGCAGACGTCTCCACAGAGCCACTTCTGAATGCCCCGCAGCCCAGGACTGAATGGATACACTAACAAGTGCACCGGTGTGAGCAACCACATATGCAGAAGGACGTCTTTCATCTCACAGAAGCGCGAACGTCTTGGCGTTCAAGCACATGGCAGAAACAAGGTGTGAACAGATGAGCTGCTGCTATTTTCTCCGTTCGGCATGCTTCGTTGTAGCTCTCTTGCCGGTCGCCGGCTTAGCGGCTTGCTTTGCGCGACTAGCTCTGGGGAGAGAAGGAGATAGCGCCGGAAACCTCGCCTTTTGCCTTCTTCGGCGCTGGAACCTGGTTGCTGCGCCTTCTCTTTGTCCATGTGCACACACACGATTCCTCAGCGAAAACCATGCAGAAACCTTTCCACGAGCACCCAGGGATGTGCACCCAGCACCACGTGCACGCACACGCAGCTAGAGAAAAGCACCTACCTTTTCACACACTGAAGCCTAAGCAAACGCGTGGCCACACACACGCACACATCCGCAAGCGCGCCTACTCCCATCTATTGAGGGAAAGACGGACGAGCAACGTCCTGACAGGCTTGAGGGGAAAAACGTCCGTTGACGGTTGGCGTACTGCACGCCCGCCTACGGGGCTGCAGGGGAATCCACATTTGGAAGGTACCTGAAGATGTGTGCCTGTTCTTGGAGCTCCGCTAGTAGGGTAGCAAAGACACTCGTAGGCAGTACTGAATGCTGCTCCGTGCTACTTCTCCTCCGCTGGCAAATGCTTCAGTGTCGCCCGAGGAAAGACGTTTAACAATCGATCTCCAAGAGGAACGAAACACATGATGCCATAAGGCGAAAGAATAGCAGGGCATCTCTTCACAGGCTTGTCCCTGATCTATAGCTGAGGGCAAACACTTGTGTGCTTGTGGGAGAGCCTGTGTCTTTCCTGGAAGCGTTTGGGAGTTTTGCTCAGACGCGTGTTTCCTCAAGTTCAAGAATCAAGATCTAGGATACCTGCAGACAGGTGCCTGTTTGTGTGGAGACAGTCTGTTTGAAACTGTGTTCCTCAGCGCCCGCTCTTTCTCCCCGTCGCTCCACACGCCTGGGAGTCCCTTTCTTTCTCTCCACAAGCACGTGTGTTGACTTCGTCGCACATGTGCATCTGCACAAGCGTTGAGCTCAGCAGAGCGTGTCTCTTGACACTTGATGTGCGTTGGCTGTGTCTGCCTGCTCCAGTGAAGAGAGAAACGGGAAATCATCTTGGTAGAGGCAACAAAGCAAAAGCGAGGCAGGATTGACATCTGCTCAACAGAGACGGATTCCCTGCGCTGACACAGTTCACAGTTACACGAGAAGCAATCTGAGCGGTCCGTCGACCGGAGACGTGTTTCCCAAGAGGTCGTTTAGCGAGTGAACAGCAGTGTGCGCGACTTTCAGGAGTGTGCCTGGAAAGTGCCAGAATCACCAGGAGCATCTGTGCAAAAGCTGCTGCCTCTGTGACCGCATTGAGGCACGTTCGCGTGTCTGCGAGTATATAGACGGCTCTTTCGCGTTCACTCCGAGGGAAACGGTCCGCTATTGCTTCTGTGCGCACAGACGCGATTCCCTTGTCTCTTGCGAACACAGGGAACTCTGTGCATCCAAATCTACAGGCTAAGGACGCGTCTGCATATGTTTTGGTGAACAATCGAGTGTGCGTGTTCTGACAGCTGCCTCTATGCAGACGTCTCCACAGAGCCACTTCTGAATGCCCCGCAGCCCAGGACTGAATGGATACACTAACAAGTGCACCGGTGTGAGCAACCACATATGCAGAAGGACGTCTTTCATCTCACAGAAGCGCGAACGTCTTGGCGTTCAAGCACATGGCAGAAACAAGGTGTGAACAGATGAGCTGCTGCTATTTTCTCCGTTCGGCATGCTTCGTTGTAGCTCTCTTGCCGGTCGCCGGCTTAGCGGCTTGCTTTGCGCGACTAGCTCTGGGGAGAGAAGGAGATAGCGCCGGAAACCTCGCCTTTTGCCTTCTTCGGCGCTGGAACCTGGTTGCTGCGCCTTCTCTTTGTCCATGTGCACACACACGATTCCTCAGCGAAAACCATGCAGAAACCTTTCCACGAGCACCCAGGGATGTGCACCCAGCACCACGTGCACGCACACGCAGCTAGAGAAAAGCACCTACCTTTTCACACACTGATGCCTAAGCAAACGCGTGGCCACACACACGCACACATCCGCAAGCGCGCCTACTCCCATCTATTGAGGGAAAGACGGACGAGCTCTTTGGTTGCTCTTCACAGGCTTGTCCCTGATCTATAGCTGAGGGCAAACACTTGTGTGCTTGTGGGAGAGCCTGTGTCTTTCCTGGAAGCGTTTGGGAGTTTTGCTCAGACGCGTGTTTCCTCAAGTTCAAGAATCAAGATCTAGGATACCTGCAGACAGGTGCCTGTTTGTGTGGAGACAGTCTGTTTGAAACTGTGTTCCTCAGCGCCCGCTCTTTCTCCCCGTCGCTCCACACGCCTGGGAGTCCCTTTCTTTCTCTCCACAAGCACGTGTGTTGACTTCGTCGCACATGTGCATCTGCACAAGCGTTGAGCTCAGCAGAGCGTGTCTCTTGACACTTGATGTGCGTTGGCTGTGTCTGCCTGCTCCAGTGAAGAGAGAAACGGGAAATCATCTTGGTAGAGGCAACAAAGCAAAAGCGAGGCAGGATTGACATCTGCTCAACAGAGACGGATTCCCTGCGCTGACACAGTTCACAGTTACACGAGAAGCAATCTGAGCGGTCCGTCGACCGGAGACGTGTTTCCCAAGAGGTCGTTTAGCGAGTGAACAGCAGTGTGCGCGACTTTCAGGAGTGTGCCTGGAAAGTGCCAGAATCACCAGGAGCATCTGTGCAAAAGCTGCTGCCTCTGTGACCGCATTGAGGCACGTTCGCGTGTCTGCGAGTATATAGACGGCTCTTTCGCGTTCACTCCGAGGGAAACGGTCCGCTATTGCTTCTGTGCGCACAGACGCGATTCCCTTGTCTCTTGCGAACACAGGGAACTCTGTGCATCCAAATCTACAGGCTAAGGACGCGTCTGCATATGTTTTGGTGAACAATCGAGTGTGCGTGTTCTGACAGCTGCCTCTATGCAGACGTCTCCACAGAGCCACTTCTGAATGCCCCGCAGCCCAGGACTGAATGGATACACTAACAAGTGCACCGGTGTGAGCAACCACATATGCAGAAGGACGTCTTTCATCTCACAGAAGCGCGAACGTCTTGGCGTTCAAGCACATGGCAGAAACAAGGTGTGAACAGATGAGCTGCTGCTATTTTCTCCGTTCGGCATGCTTCGTTGTAGCTCTCTTGCCGGTCGCCGGCTTAGCGGCTTGCTTTGCGCGACTAGCTCTGGGGAGAGAAGGAGATAGCGCCGGAAACCTCGCCTTTTGCCTTCTTCGGCGCTGGAACCTGGTTGCTGCGCCTTCTCTTTGTCCATGTGCACACACACGATTCCTCAGCGAAAACCATGCAGAAACCTTTCCACGAGCACCCAGGGATGTGCACCCAGCACCACGTGCACGCACACGCAGCTAGAGAAAAGCACCTACCTTTTCACACACTGAAGCCTAAGCAAACGCGTGGCCACACACACGCACACATCCGCAAGCGCGCCTACTCCCATCTATTGAGGGAAAGACGGACGAGCAACGTCCTGACAGGCTTGAGGGGAAAAACGTCCGTTGACGGTTGGCGTACTGCACGCCCGCCTACGGGGCTGCAGGGGAATCCACATTTGGAAGGTACCTGAAGATGTGTGCCTGTTCTTGGAGCTCCGCTAGTAGGGTAGCAAAGACACTCGTAGGCAGTACTGAATGCTGCTCCGTGCTACTTCTCCTCCGCTGGCAAATGCTTCAGTGTCGCCCGAGGAAAGACGTTTAACAATCGATCTCCAAGAGGAACGAAACACATGATGCCATAAGGCGAAAGAATAGCAGGGCATCTCTTCACAGGCTTGTCCCTGATCTATAGCTGAGGGCAAACACTTGTGTGCTTGTGGGAGAGCCTGTGTCTTTCCTGGAAGCGTTTGGGAGTTTTGCTCAGACGCGTGTTTCCTCAAGTTCAAGAATCAAGATCTAGGATACCTGCAGACAGGTGCCTGTTTGTGTGGAGACAGTCTGTTTGAAACTGTGTTCCTCAGCGCCCGCTCTTTCTCCCCGTCGCTCCACACGCCTGGGAGTCCCTTTCTTTCTCTCCACAAGCACGTGTGTTGACTTCGTCGCACATGTGCATCTGCACAAGCGTTGAGCTCAGCAGAGCGTGTCTCTTGACACTTGATGTGCGTTGGCTGTGTCTGCCTGCTCCAGTGAAGAGAGAAACGGGAAATCATCTTGGTAGAGGCAACAAAGCAAAAGCGAGGCAGGATTGACATCTGCTCAACAGAGACGGATTCCCTGCGCTGACACAGTTCACAGTTACACGAGAAGCAATCTGAGCGGTCCGTCGACCGGAGACGTGTTTCCCAAGAGGTCGTTTAGCGAGTGAACAGCAGTGTGCGCGACTTTCAGGAGTGTGCCTGGAAAGTGCCAGAATCACCAGGAGCATCTGTGCAAAAGCTGCTGCCTCTGTGACCGCATTGAGGCACGTTCGCGTGTCTGCGAGTATATAGACGGCTCTTTCGCGTTCACTCCGAGGGAAACGGTCCGCTATTGCTTCTGTGCGCACAGACGCGATTCCCTTGTCTCTTGCGAACACAGGGAACTCTGTGCATCCAAATCTACAGGCTAAGGACGCGTCTGCATATGTTTTGGTGAACAATCGAGTGTGCGTGTTCTGACAGCTGCCTCTATGCAGACGTCTCCACAGAGCCACTTCTGAATGCCCCGCAGCCCAGGACTGAATGGATACACTAACAAGTGCACCGGTGTGAGCAACCACATATGCAGAAGGACGTCTTTCATCTCACAGAAGCGCGAACGTCTTGGCGTTCAAGCACATGGCAGAAACAAGGTGTGAACAGATGAGCTGCTGCTATTTTCTCCGTTCGGCATGCTTCGTTGTAGCTCTCTTGCCGGTCGCCGGCTTAGCGGCTTGCTTTGCGCGACTAGCTCTGGGGAGAGAAGGAGATAGCGCCGGAAACCTCGCCTTTTGCCTTCTTCGGCGCTGGAACCTGGTTGCTGCGCCTTCTCTTTGTCCATGTGCACACACACGATTCCTCAGCGAAAACCATGCAGAAACCTTTCCACGAGCACCCAGGGATGTGCACCCAGCACCACGTGCACGCACACGCAGCTAGAGAAAAGCACCTACCTTTTCACACACTGATGCCTAAGCAAACGCGTGGCCACACACACGCACACATCCGCAAGCGCGCCTACTCCCATCTATTGAGGGAAAGACGGACGAGCTCTTTGGTTGCTCTTCACAGGCTTGTCCCTGATCTATAGCTGAGGGCAAACACTTGTGTGCTTGTGGGAGAGCCTGTGTCTTTCCTGGAAGCGTTTGGGAGTTTTGCTCAGACGCGTGTTTCCTCAAGTTCAAGAATCAAGATCTAGGATACCTGCAGACAGGTGCCTGTTTGTGTGGAGACAGTCTGTTTGAAACTGTGTTCCTCAGCGCCCGCTCTTTCTCCCCGTCGCTCCACACGCCTGGGAGTCCCTTTCTTTCTCTCCACAAGCACGTGTGTTGACTTCGTCGCACATGTGCATCTGCACAAGCGTTGAGCTCAGCAGAGCGTGTCTCTTGACACTTGATGTGCGTTGGCTGTGTCTGCCTGCTCCAGTGAAGAGAGAAACGGGAAATCATCTTGGTAGAGGCAACAAAGCAAAAGCGAGGCAGGATTGACATCTGCTCAACAGAGACGGATTCCCTGCGCTGACACAGTTCACAGTTACACGAGAAGCAATCTGAGCGGTCCGTCGACCGGAGACGTGTTTCCCAAGAGGTCGTTTAGCGAGTGAACAGCAGTGTGCGCGACTTTCAGGAGTGTGCCTGGAAAGTGCCAGAATCACCAGGAGCATCTGTGCAAAAGCTGCTGCCTCTGTGACCGCATTGAGGCACGTTCGCGTGTCTGCGAGTATATAGACGGCTCTTTCGCGTTCACTCCGAGGGAAACGGTCCGCTATTGCTTCTGTGCGCACAGACGCGATTCCCTTGTCTCTTGCGAACACAGGGAACTCTGTGCATCCAAATCTACAGGCTAAGGACGCGTCTGCATATGTTTTGGTGAACAATCGAGTGTGCGTGTTCTGACAGCTGCCTCTATGCAGACGTCTCCACAGAGCCACTTCTGAATGCCCCGCAGCCCAGGACTGAATGGATACACTAACAAGTGCACCGGTGTGAGCAACCACATATGCAGAAGGACGTCTTTCATCTCACAGAAGCGCGAACGTCTTGGCGTTCAAGCACATGGCAGAAACAAGGTGTGAACAGATGAGCTGCTGCTATTTTCTCCGTTCGGCATGCTTCGTTGTAGCTCTCTTGCCGGTCGCCGGCTTAGCGGCTTGCTTTGCGCGACTAGCTCTGGGGAGAGAAGGAGATAGCGCCGGAAACCTCGCCTTTTGCCTTCTTCGGCGCTGGAACCTGGTTGCTGCGCCTTCTCTTTGTCCATGTGCACACACACGATTCCTCAGCGAAAACCATGCAGAAACCTTTCCACGAGCACCCAGGGATGTGCACCCAGCACCACGTGCACGCACACGCAGCTAGAGAAAAGCACCTACCTTTTCACACACTGAAGCCTAAGCAAACGCGTGGCCACACACACGCACACATCCGCAAGCGCGCCTACTCCCATCTATTGAGGGAAAGACGGACGAGCAACGTCCTGACAGGCTTGAGGGGAAAAACGTCCGTTGACGGTTGGCGTACTGCACGCCCGCCTACGGGGCTGCAGGGGAATCCACATTTGGAAGGTACCTGAAGATGTGTGCCTGTTCTTGGAGCTCCGCTAGTAGGGTAGCAAAGACACTCGTAGGCAGTACTGAATGCTGCTCCGTGCTACTTCTCCTCCGCTGGCAAATGCTTCAGTGTCGCCCGAGGAAAGACGTTTAACAATCGATCTCCAAGAGGAACGAAACACATGATGCCATAAGGCGAAAGAATAGCAGGGCATCTCTTCACAGGCTTGTCCCTGATCTATAGCTGAGGGCAAACACTTGTGTGCTTGTGGGAGAGCCTGTGTCTTTCCTGGAAGCGTTTGGGAGTTTTGCTCAGACGCGTGTTTCCTCAAGTTCAAGAATCAAGATCTAGGATACCTGCAGACAGGTGCCTGTTTGTGTGGAGACAGTCTGTTTGAAACTGTGTTCCTCAGCGCCCGCTCTTTCTCCCCGTCGCTCCACACGCCTGGGAGTCCCTTTCTTTCTCTCCACAAGCACGTGTGTTGACTTCGTCGCACATGTGCATCTGCACAAGCGTTGAGCTCAGCAGAGCGTGTCTCTTGACACTTGATGTGCGTTGGCTGTGTCTGCCTGCTCCAGTGAAGAGAGAAACGGGAAATCATCTTGGTAGAGGCAACAAAGCAAAAGCGAGGCAGGATTGACATCTGCTCAACAGAGACGGATTCCCTGCGCTGACACAGTTCACAGTTACACGAGAAGCAATCTGAGCGGTCCGTCGACCGGAGACGTGTTTCCCAAGAGGTCGTTTAGCGAGTGAACAGCAGTGTGCGCGACTTTCAGGAGTGTGCCTGGAAAGTGCCAGAATCACCAGGAGCATCTGTGCAAAAGCTGCTGCCTCTGTGACCGCATTGAGGCACGTTCGCGTGTCTGCGAGTATATAGACGGCTCTTTCGCGTTCACTCCGAGGGAAACGGTCCGCTATTGCTTCTGTGCGCACAGACGCGATTCCCTTGTCTCTTGCGAACACAGGGAACTCTGTGCATCCAAATCTACAGGCTAAGGACGCGTCTGCATATGTTTTGGTGAACAATCGAGTGTGCGTGTTCTGACAGCTGCCTCTATGCAGACGTCTCCACAGAGCCACTTCTGAATGCCCCGCAGCCCAGGACTGAATGGATACACTAACAAGTGCACCGGTGTGAGCAACCACATATGCAGAAGGACGTCTTTCATCTCACAGAAGCGCGAACGTCTTGGCGTTCAAGCACATGGCAGAAACAAGGTGTGAACAGATGAGCTGCTGCTATTTTCTCCGTTCGGCATGCTTCGTTGTAGCTCTCTTGCCGGTCGCCGGCTTAGCGGCTTGCTTTGCGCGACTAGCTCTGGGGAGAGAAGGAGATAGCGCCGGAAACCTCGCCTTTTGCCTTCTTCGGCGCTGGAACCTGGTTGCTGCGCCTTCTCTTTGTCCATGTGCACACACACGATTCCTCAGCGAAAACCATGCAGAAACCTTTCCACGAGCACCCAGGGATGTGCACCCAGCACCACGTGCACGCACACGCAGCTAGAGAAAAGCACCTACCTTTTCACACACTGATGCCTAAGCAAACGCGTGGCCACACACACGCACACATCCGCAAGCGCGCCTACTCCCATCTATTGAGGGAAAGACGGACGAGCTCTTTGGTTGCTCTTCACAGGCTTGTCCCTGATCTATAGCTGAGGGCAAACACTTGTGTGCTTGTGGGAGAGCCTGTGTCTTTCCTGGAAGCGTTTGGGAGTTTTGCTCAGACGCGTGTTTCCTCAAGTTCAAGAATCAAGATCTAGGATACCTGCAGACAGGTGCCTGTTTGTGTGGAGACAGTCTGTTTGAAACTGTGTTCCTCAGCGCCCGCTCTTTCTCCCCGTCGCTCCACACGCCTGGGAGTCCCTTTCTTTCTCTCCACAAGCACGTGTGTTGACTTCGTCGCACATGTGCATCTGCACAAGCGTTGAGCTCAGCAGAGCGTGTCTCTTGACACTTGATGTGCGTTGGCTGTGTCTGCCTGCTCCAGTGAAGAGAGAAACGGGAAATCATCTTGGTAGAGGCAACAAAGCAAAAGCGAGGCAGGATTGACATCTGCTCAACAGAGACGGATTCCCTGCGCTGACACAGTTCACAGTTACACGAGAAGCAATCTGAGCGGTCCGTCGACCGGAGACGTGTTTCCCAAGAGGTCGTTTAGCGAGTGAACAGCAGTGTGCGCGACTTTCAGGAGTGTGCCTGGAAAGTGCCAGAATCACCAGGAGCATCTGTGCAAAAGCTGCTGCCTCTGTGACCGCATTGAGGCACGTTCGCGTGTCTGCGAGTATATAGACGGCTCTTTCGCGTTCACTCCGAGGGAAACGGTCCGCTATTGCTTCTGTGCGCACAGACGCGATTCCCTTGTCTCTTGCGAACACAGGGAACTCTGTGCATCCAAATCTACAGGCTAAGGACGCGTCTGCATATGTTTTGGTGAACAATCGAGTGTGCGTGTTCTGACAGCTGCCTCTATGCAGACGTCTCCACAGAGCCACTTCTGAATGCCCCGCAGCCCAGGACTGAATGGATACACTAACAAGTGCACCGGTGTGAGCAACCACATATGCAGAAGGACGTCTTTCATCTCACAGAAGCGCGAACGTCTTGGCGTTCAAGCACATGGCAGAAACAAGGTGTGAACAGATGAGCTGCTGCTATTTTCTCCGTTCGGCATGCTTCGTTGTAGCTCTCTTGCCGGTCGCCGGCTTAGCGGCTTGCTTTGCGCGACTAGCTCTGGGGAGAGAAGGAGATAGCGCCGGAAACCTCGCCTTTTGCCTTCTTCGGCGCTGGAACCTGGTTGCTGCGCCTTCTCTTTGTCCATGTGCACACACACGATTCCTCAGCGAAAACCATGCAGAAACCTTTCCACGAGCACCCAGGGATGTGCACCCAGCACCACGTGCACGCACACGCAGCTAGAGAAAAGCACCTACCTTTTCACACACTGATGCCTAAGCAAACGCGTGGCCACACACACGCACACATCCGCAAGCGCGCCTACTCCCATCTATTGAGGGAAAGACGGACGAGCTCTTTGGTTGCTCTTCACAGGCTTGTCCCTGATCTATAGCTGAGGGCAAACACTTGTGTGCTTGTGGGAGAGCCTGTGTCTTTCCTGGAAGCGTTTGGGAGTTTTGCTCAGACGCGTGTTTCCTCAAGTTCAAGAATCAAGATCTAGGATACCTGCAGACAGGTGCCTGTTTGTGTGGAGACAGTCTGTTTGAAATTGTGTTCCTCAGCGCCCGCTCTTTCTCCCCGTCGCTCCACACGCCTGGGAGTCCCTTTCTTTCTCTCCACAAGCACGTGTGTTGACTTCGTCGCACATGTGCATCTGCACAAGCGTTGAGCTCAGCAGAGCGTGTCTCTTGACACTTGATGTGCGTTGGCTGTGTCTGCCTGCTCCAGTGAAGAGAGAAACGGGAAATCATCTTGGTAGAGGCAACAAAGCAAAAGCGAGGCAGGATTGACATCTGCTCAACAGAGACGGATTCCCTGCGCTGACACAGTTCACAGTTACACGAGAAGCAATCTGAGCGGTCCGTCGACCGGAGACGTGTTTCCCAAGAGGTCGTTTAGCGAGTGAACAGCAGTGTGCGCGACTTTCAGGAGTGTGCCTGGAAAGTGCCAGAATCACCAGGAGCATCTGTGCAAAAGCTGCTGCCTCTGTGACCGCATTGAGGCACGTTCGCGTGTCTGCGAGTATATAGACGGCTCTTTCGCGTTCACTCCGAGGGAAACGGTCCGCTATTGCTTCTGTGCGCACAGACGCGATTCCCTTGTCTCTTGCGAACACAGGGAACTCTGTGCATCCAAATCTACAGGCTAAGGACGCGTCTGCATATGTTTTGGTGAACAATCGAGTGTGCGTGTTCTGACAGCTGCCTCTATGCAGACGTCTCCACAGAGCCACTTCTGAATGCCCCGCAGCCCAGGACTGAATGGATACACTAACAAGTGCACCGGTGTGAGCAACCACATATGCAGAAGGACGTCTTTCATCTCACAGAAGCGCGAACGTCTTGGCGTTCAAGCACATGGCAGAAACAAGGTGTGAACAGATGAGCTGCTGCTATTTTCTCCGTTCGGCATGCTTCGTTGTAGCTCTCTTGCCGGTCGCCGGCTTAGCGGCTTGCTTTGCGCGACTAGCTCTGGGGAGAGAAGGAGATAGCGCCGGAAACCTCGCCTTTTGCCTTCTTCGGCGCTGGAACCTGGTTGCTGCGCCTTCTCTTTGTCCATGTGCACACACACGATTCCTCAGCGAAAACCATGCAGAAACCTTTCCACGAGCACCCAGGGATGTGCACCCAGCACCACGTGCACGCACACGCAGCTAGAGAAAAGCACCTACCTTTTCACACACTGAAGCCTAAGCAAACGCGTGGCCACACACACGCACACATCCGCAAGCGCGCCTACTCCCATCTATTGAGGGAAAGACGGACGAGCAACGTCCTGACAGGCTTGAGGGGAAAAACGTCCGTTGACGGTTGGCGTACTGCACGCCCGCCTACGGGGCTGCAGGGGAATCCACATTTGGAAGGTACCTGAAGATGTGTGCCTGTTCTTGGAGCTCCGCTAGTAGGGTAGCAAAGACACTCGTAGGCAGTACTGAATGCTGCTCCGTGCTACTTCTCCTCCGCTGGCAAATGCTTCAGTGTCGCCCGAGGAAAGACGTTTAACAATCGATCTCCAAGAGGAACGAAACACATGATGCCATAAGGCGAAAGAATAGCAGGGCATCTCTTCACAGGCTTGTCCCTGATCTATAGCTGAGGGCAAACACTTGTGTGCTTGTGGGAGAGCCTGTGTCTTTCCTGGAAGCGTTTGGGAGTTTTGCTCAGACGCGTGTTTCCTCAAGTTCAAGAATCAAGATCTAGGATACCTGCAGACAGGTGCCTGTTTGTGTGGAGACAGTCTGTTTGAAACTGTGTTCCTCAGCGCCCGCTCTTTCTCCCCGTCGCTCCACACGCCTGGGAGTCCCTTTCTTTCTCTCCACAAGCACGTGTGTTGACTTCGTCGCACATGTGCATCTGCACAAGCGTTGAGCTCAGCAGAGCGTGTCTCTTGACACTTGATGTGCGTTGGCTGTGTCTGCCTGCTCCAGTGAAGAGAGAAACGGGAAATCATCTTGGTAGAGGCAACAAAGCAAAAGCGAGGCAGGATTGACATCTGCTCAACAGAGACGGATTCCCTGCGCTGACACAGTTCACAGTTACACGAGAAGCAATCTGAGCGGTCCGTCGACCGGAGACGTGTTTCCCAAGAGGTCGTTTAGCGAGTGAACAGCAGTGTGCGCGACTTTCAGGAGTGTGCCTGGAAAGTGCCAGAATCACCAGGAGCATCTGTGCAAAAGCTGCTGCCTCTGTGACCGCATTGAGGCACGTTCGCGTGTCTGCGAGTATATAGACGGCTCTTTCGCGTTCACTCCGAGGGAAACGGTCCGCTATTGCTTCTGTGCGCACAGACGCGATTCCCTTGTCTCTTGCGAACACAGGGAACTCTGTGCATCCAAATCTACAGGCTAAGGACGCGTCTGCATATGTTTTGGTGAACAATCGAGTGTGCGTGTTCTGACAGCTGCCTCTATGCAGACGTCTCCACAGAGCCACTTCTGAATGCCCCGCAGCCCAGGACTGAATGGATACACTAACAAGTGCACCGGTGTGAGCAACCACATATGCAGAAGGACGTCTTTCATCTCACAGAAGCGCGAACGTCTTGGCGTTCAAGCACATGGCAGAAACAAGGTGTGAACAGATGAGCTGCTGCTATTTTCTCCGTTCGGCATGCTTCGTTGTAGCTCTCTTGCCGGTCGCCGGCTTAGCGGCTTGCTTTGCGCGACTAGCTCTGGGGAGAGAAGGAGATAGCGCCGGAAACCTCGCCTTTTGCCTTCTTCGGCGCTGGAACCTGGTTGCTGCGCCTTCTCTTTGTCCATGTGCACACACACGATTCCTCAGCGAAAACCATGCAGAAACCTTTCCACGAGCACCCAGGGATGTGCACCCAGCACCACGTGCACGCACACGCAGCTAGAGAAAAGCACCTACCTTTTCACACACTGATGCCTAAGCAAACGCGTGGCCACACACACGCACACATCCGCAAGCGCGCCTACTCCCATCTATTGAGGGAAAGACGGACGAGCTCTTTGGTTGCTCTTCACAGGCTTGTCCCTGATCTATAGCTGAGGGCAAACACTTGTGTGCTTGTGGGAGAGCCTGTGTCTTTCCTGGAAGCGTTTGGGAGTTTTGCTCAGACGCGTGTTTCCTCAAGTTCAAGAATCAAGATCTAGGATACCTGCAGACAGGTGCCTGTTTGTGTGGAGACAGTCTGTTTGAAACTGTGTTCCTCAGCGCCCGCTCTTTCTCCCCGTCGCTCCACACGCCTGGGAGTCCCTTTCTTTCTCTCCACAAGCACGTGTGTTGACTTCGTCGCACATGTGCATCTGCACAAGCGTTGAGCTCAGCAGAGCGTGTCTCTTGACACTTGATGTGCGTTGGCTGTGTCTGCCTGCTCCAGTGAAGAGAGAAACGGGAAATCATCTTGGTAGAGGCAACAAAGCAAAAGCGAGGCAGGATTGACATCTGCTCAACAGAGACGGATTCCCTGCGCTGACACAGTTCACAGTTACACGAGAAGCAATCTGAGCGGTCCGTCGACCGGAGACGTGTTTCCCAAGAGGTCGTTTAGCGAGTGAACAGCAGTGTGCGCGACTTTCAGGAGTGTGCCTGGAAAGTGCCAGAATCACCAGGAGCATCTGTGCAAAAGCTGCTGCCTCTGTGACCGCATTGAGGCACGTTCGCGTGTCTGCGAGTATATAGACGGCTCTTTCGCGTTCACTCCGAGGGAAACGGTCCGCTATTGCTTCTGTGCGCACAGACGCGATTCCCTTGTCTCTTGCGAACACAGGGAACTCTGTGCATCCAAATCTACAGGCTAAGGACGCGTCTGCATATGTTTTGGTGAACAATCGAGTGTGCGTGTTCTGACAGCTGCCTCTATGCAGACGTCTCCACAGAGCCACTTCTGAATGCCCCGCAGCCCAGGACTGAATGGATACACTAACAAGTGCACCGGTGTGAGCAACCACATATGCAGAAGGACGTCTTTCATCTCACAGAAGCGCGAACGTCTTGGCGTTCAAGCACATGGCAGAAACAAGGTGTGAACAGATGAGCTGCTGCTATTTTCTCCGTTCGGCATGCTTCGTTGTAGCTCTCTTGCCGGTCGCCGGCTTAGCGGCTTGCTTTGCGCGACTAGCTCTGGGGAGAGAAGGAGATAGCGCCGGAAACCTCGCCTTTTGCCTTCTTCGGCGCTGGAACCTGGTTGCTGCGCCTTCTCTTTGTCCATGTGCACACACACGATTCCTCAGCGAAAACCATGCAGAAACCTTTCCACGAGCACCCAGGGATGTGCACCCAGCACCACGTGCACGCACACGCAGCTAGAGAAAAGCACCTACCTTTTCACACACTGAAGCCTAAGCAAACGCGTGGCCACACACACGCACACATCCGCAAGCGCGCCTACTCCCATCTATTGAGGGAAAGACGGACGAGCAACGTCCTGACAGGCTTGAGGGGAAAAACGTCCGTTGACGGTTGGCGTACTGCACGCCCGCCTACGGGGCTGCAGGGGAATCCACATTTGGAAGGTACCTGAAGATGTGTGCCTGTTCTTGGAGCTCCGCTAGTAGGGTAGCAAAGACACTCGTAGGCAGTACTGAATGCTGCTCCGTGCTACTTCTCCTCCGCTGGCAAATGCTTCAGTGTCGCCCGAGGAAAGACGTTTAACAATCGATCTCCAAGAGGAACGAAACACATGGTGCCATAAGGCGAAAGAATAGCAGGGCATCTCTTCACAGGCTTGTCCCTGATCTATAGCTGAGGGCAAACACTTGTGTGCTTGTGGGAGAGCCTGTGTCTTTCCTGGAAGCGTTTGGGAGTTTTGCTCAGACGCGTGTTTCCTCAAGTTCAAGAATCAAGATCTAGGATACCTGCAGACAGGTGCCTGTTTGTGTGGAGACAGTCTGTTTGAAACTGTGTTCCTCAGCGCCCGCTCTTTCTCCCCGTCGCTCCACACGCCTGGGAGTCCCTTTCTTTCTCTCCACAAGCACGTGTGTTGACTTCGTCGCACATGTGCATCTGCACAAGCGTTGAGCTCAGCAGAGCGTGTCTCTTGACACTTGATGTGCGTTGGCTGTGTCTGCCTGCTCCAGTGAAGAGAGAAACGGGAAATCATCTTGGTAGAGGCAACAAAGCAAAAGCGAGGCAGGATTGACATCTGCTCAACAGAGACGGATTCCCTGCGCTGACACAGTTCACAGTTACACGAGAAGCAATCTGAGCGGTCCGTCGACCGGAGACGTGTTTCCCAAGAGGTCGTTTAGCGAGTGAACAGCAGTGTGCGCGACTTTCAGGAGTGTGCCTGGAAAGTGCCAGAATCACCAGGAGCATCTGTGCAAAAGCTGCTGCCTCTGTGACCGCATTGAGGCACGTTCGCGTGTCTGCGAGTATATAGACGGCTCTTTCGCGTTCACTCCGAGGGAAACGGTCCGCTATTGCTTCTGTGCGCACAGACGCGATTCCCTTGTCTCTTGCGAACACAGGGAACTCTGTGCATCCAAATCTACAGGCTAAGGACGCGTCTGCATATGTTTTGGTGAACAATCGAGTGTGCGTGTTCTGACAGCTGCCTCTATGCAGACGTCTCCACAGAGCCACTTCTGAATGCCCCGCAGCCCAGGACTGAATGGATACACTAACAAGTGCACCGGTGTGAGCAACCACATATGCAGAAGGACGTCTTTCATCTCACAGAAGCGCGAACGTCTTGGCGTTCAAGCACATGGCAGAAACAAGGTGTGAACAGATGAGCTGCTGCTATTTTCTCCGTTCGGCATGCTTCGTTGTAGCTCTCTTGCCGGTCGCCGGCTTAGCGGCTTGCTTTGCGCGACTAGCTCTGGGGAGAGAAGGAGATAGCGCCGGAAACCTCGCCTTTTGCCTTCTTCGGCGCTGGAACCTGGTTGCTGCGCCTTCTCTTTGTCCATGTGCACACACACGATTCCTCAGCGAAAACCATGCAGAAACCTTTCCACGAGCACCCAGGGATGTGCACCCAGCACCACGTGCACGCACACGCAGCTAGAGAAAAGCACCTACCTTTTCACACACTGATGCCTAAGCAAACGCGTGGCCACACACACGCACACATCCGCAAGCGCGCCTACTCCCATCTATTGAGGGAAAGACGGACGAGCTCTTTGGTTGCTCTTCACAGGCTTGTCCCTGATCTATAGCTGAGGGCAAACACTTGTGTGCTTGTGGGAGAGCCTGTGTCTTTCCTGGAAGCGTTTGGGAGTTTTGCTCAGACGCGTGTTTCCTCAAGTTCAAGAATCAAGATCTAGGATACCTGCAGACAGGTGCCTGTTTGTGTGGAGACAGTCTGTTTGAAACTGTGTTCCTCAGCGCCCGCTCTTTCTCCCCGTCGCTCCACACGCCTGGGAGTCCCTTTCTTTCTCTCCACAAGCACGTGTGTTGACTTCGTCGCACATGTGCATCTGCACAAGCGTTGAGCTCAGCAGAGCGTGTCTCTTGACACTTGATGTGCGTTGGCTGTGTCTGCCTGCTCCAGTGAAGAGAGAAACGGGAAATCATCTTGGTAGAGGCAACAAAGCAAAAGCGAGGCAGGATTGACATCTGCTCAACAGAGACGGATTCCCTGCGCTGACACAGTTCACAGTTACACGAGAAGCAATCTGAGCGGTCCGTCGACCGGAGACGTGTTTCCCAAGAGGTCGTTTAGCGAGTGAACAGCAGTGTGCGCGACTTTCAGGAGTGTGCCTGGAAAGTGCCAGAATCACCAGGAGCATCTGTGCAAAAGCTGCTGCCTCTGTGACCGCATTGAGGCACGTTCGCGTGTCTGCGAGTATATAGACGGCTCTTTCGCGTTCACTCCGAGGGAAACGGTCCGCTATTGCTTCTGTGCGCACAGACGCGATTCCCTTGTCTCTTGCGAACACAGGGAACTCTGTGCATCCAAATCTACAGGCTAAGGACGCGTCTGCATATGTTTTGGTGAACAATCGAGTGTGCGTGTTCTGACAGCTGCCTCTATGCAGACGTCTCCACAGAGCCACTTCTGAATGCCCCGCAGCCCAGGACTGAATGGATACACTAACAAGTGCACCGGTGTGAGCAACCACATATGCAGAAGGACGTCTTTCATCTCACAGAAGCGCGAACGTCTTGGCGTTCAAGCACATGGCAGAAACAAGGTGTGAACAGATGAGCTGCTGCTATTTTCTCCGTTCGGCATGCTTCGTTGTAGCTCTCTTGCCGGTCGCCGGCTTAGCGGCTTGCTTTGCGCGACTAGCTCTGGGGAGAGAAGGAGATAGCGCCGGAAACCTCGCCTTTTGCCTTCTTCGGCGCT
The DNA here is from genome assembly GCF_037038585.1 of Patagioenas fasciata. Taxonomy (NCBI): domain Eukaryota; kingdom Metazoa; phylum Chordata; class Aves; order Columbiformes; family Columbidae; genus Patagioenas; species Patagioenas fasciata. The sequence goes on from NW_027288635.1 coordinate 117,418, forward strand.
GGAACCTGGTTGCTGCGCCTTCTCTTTGTCCATGTGCACACACACGATTCCTCAGCGAAAACCATGCAGAAACCTTTCCACGAGCACCCAGGGATGTGCACCCAGCACCACGTGCACGCACACGCAGCTAGAGAAAAGCACCTACCTTTTCACACACTGATGCCTAAGCAAACGCGTGGCCACACACACGCACACATCCGCAAGCGCGCCTACTCCCATCTATTGAGAGAAAGACGGACGAGCTCTTTGGTTGCTCTTCACAGGCTTGTCCCTGATCTATAGCTGAGGGCAAACACTTGTGTGCTTGTGGGAGAGCCTGTGTCTTTCCTGGAAGCGTTTGGGAGTTTTGCTCAGACGCGTGTTTCCTCAAGTTCAAGAATCAAGATCTAGGATACCTGCAGACAGGTGCCTGTTTGTGTGGAGACAGTCTGTTTGAAACTGTGTTCCTCAGCGCCCGCTCTTTCTCCCCGTCGCTCCACACGCCTGGGAGTCCCTTTCTTTCTCTCCACAAGCACGTGTGTTGACTTCGTCGCACATGTGCATCTGCACAAGCGTTGAGCTCAGCAGAGCGTGTCTCTTGACACTTGATGTGCGTTGGCTGTGTCTGCCTGCTCCAGTGAAGAGAGAAACGGGAAATCATCTTGGTAGAGGCAACAAAGCAAAAGCGAGGCAGGATTGACATCTGCTCAACAGAGACGGATTCCCTGCGCTGACACAGTTCACAGTTACACGAGAAGCAATCTGAGCGGTCCGTCGACCGGAGACGTGTTTCCCAAGAGGTCGTTTAGCGAGTGAACAGCAGTGTGCGCGACTTTCAGGAGTGTGCCTGGAAAGTGCCAGAATCACCAGGAGCATCTGTGCAAAAGCTGCTGCCTCTGTGACCGCATTGAGGCACGTTCGCGTGTCTGCGAGTATATAGACGGCTCTTTCGCGTTCACTCCGAGGGAAACGGTCCGCTATTGCTTCTGTGCGCACAGACGCGATTCCCTTGTCTCTTGCGAACACAGGGAACTCTGTGCATCCAAATCTACAGGCTAAGGACGCGTCTGCATATGTTTTGGTGAACAATCGAGTGTGCGTGTTCTGACAGCTGCCTCTATGCAGACGTCTCCACAGAGCCACTTCTGAATGCCCCGCAGCCCAGGACTGAATGGATACACTAACAAGTGCACCGGTGTGAGCAACCACATATGCAGAAGGACGTCTTTCATCTCACAGAAGCGCGAACGTCTTGGCGTTCAAGCACATGGCAGAAACAAGGTGTGAACAGATGAGCTGCTGCTATTTTCTCCGTTCGGCATGCTTCGTTGTAGCTCTCTTGCCGGTCGCCGGCTTAGCGGCTTGCTTTGCGCGACTAGCTCTGGGGAGAGAAGGAGATAGCGCCGGAAACCTCGCCTTTTGCCTTCTTCGGCGCTGGAACCTGGTTGCTGCGCCTTCTCTTTGTCCATGTGCACACACACGATTCCTCAGCGAAAACCATGCAGAAACCTTTCCACGAGCACCCAGGGATGTGCACCCAGCACCACGTGCACGCACACGCAGCTAGAGAAAAGCACCTACCTTTTCACACACTGAAGCCTAAGCAAACGCGTGGCCACACACACGCACACATCCGCAAGCGCGCCTACTCCCATCTATTGAGGGAAAGACGGACGAGCAACGTCCTGACAGGCTTGAGGGGAAAAACGTCCGTTGACGGTTGGCGTACTGCACGCCCGCCTACGGGGCTGCAGGGGAATCCACATTTGGAAGGTACCTGAAGATGTGTGCCTGTTCTTGGAGCTCCGCTAGTAGGGTAGCAAAGACACTCGTAGGCAGTACTGAATGCTGCTCCGTGCTACTTCTCCTCCGCTGGCAAATGCTTCAGTGTCGCCCGAGGAAAGACGTTTAACAATCGATCTCCAAGAGGAACGAAACACATGATGCCATAAGGCGAAAGAATAGCAGGGCATCTCTTCACAGGCTTGTCCCTGATCTATAGCTGAGGGCAAACACTTGTGTGCTTGTGGGAGAGCCTGTGTCTTTCCTGGAAGCGTTTGGGAGTTTTGCTCAGACGCGTGTTTCCTCAAGTTCAAGAATCAAGATCTAGGATACCTGCAGACAGGTGCCTGTTTGTGTGGAGACAGTCTGTTTGAAACTGTGTTCCTCAGCGCCCGCTCTTTCTCCCCGTCGCTCCACACGCCTGGGAGTCCCTTTCTTTCTCTCCACAAGCACGTGTGTTGACTTCGTCGCACATGTGCATCTGCACAAGCGTTGAGCTCAGCAGAGCGTGTCTCTTGACACTTGATGTGCGTTGGCTGTGTCTGCCTGCTCCAGTGAAGAGAGAAACGGGAAATCATCTTGGTAGAGGCAACAAAGCAAAAGCGAGGCAGGATTGACATCTGCTCAACAGAGACGGATTCCCTGCGCTGACACAGTTCACAGTTACACGAGAAGCAATCTGAGCGGTCCGTCGACCGGAGACGTGTTTCCCAAGAGGTCGTTTAGCGAGTGAACAGCAGTGTGCGCGACTTTCAGGAGTGTGCCTGGAAAGTGCCAGAATCACCAGGAGCATCTGTGCAAAAGCTGCTGCCTCTGTGACCGCATTGAGGCACGTTCGCGTGTCTGCGAGTATATAGACGGCTCTTTCGCGTTCACTCCGAGGGAAACGGTCCGCTATTGCTTCTGTGCGCACAGACGCGATTCCCTTGTCTCTTGCGAACACAGGGAACTCTGTGCATCCAAATCTACAGGCTAAGGACGCGTCTGCATATGTTTTGGTGAACAATCGAGTGTGCGTGTTCTGACAGCTGCCTCTATGCAGACGTCTCCACAGAGCCACTTCTGAATGCCCCGCAGCCCAGGACTGAATGGATACACTAACAAGTGCACCGGTGTGAGCAACCACATATGCAGAAGGACGTCTTTCATCTCACAGAAGCGCGAACGTCTTGGCGTTCAAGCACATGGCAGAAACAAGGTGTGAACAGATGAGCTGCTGCTATTTTCTCCGTTCGGCATGCTTCGTTGTAGCTCTCTTGCCGGTCGCCGGCTTAGCGGCTTGCTTTGCGCGACTAGCTCTGGGGAGAGAAGGAGATAGCGCCGGAAACCTCGCCTTTTGCCTTCTTCGGCGCTGGAACCTGGTTGCTGCGCCTTCTCTTTGTCCATGTGCACACACACGATTCCTCAGCGAAAACCATGCAGAAACCTTTCCACGAGCACCCAGGGATGTGCACCCAGCACCACGTGCACGCACACGCAGCTAGAGAAAAGCACCTACCTTTTCACACACTGATGCCTAAGCAAACGCGTGGCCACACACACGCACACATCCGCAAGCGCGCCTACTCCCATCTATTGAGGGAAAGACGGACGAGCTCTTTGGTTGCTCTTCACAGGCTTGTCCCTGATCTATAGCTGAGGGCAAACACTTGTGTGCTTGTGGGAGAGCCTGTGTCTTTCCTGGAAGCGTTTGGGAGTTTTGCTCAGACGCGTGTTTCCTCAAGTTCAAGAATCAAGATCTAGGATACCTGCAGACAGGTGCCTGTTTGTGTGGAGACAGTCTGTTTGAAACTGTGTTCCTCAGCGCCCGCTCTTTCTCCCCGTCGCTCCACACGCCTGGGAGTCCCTTTCTTTCTCTCCACAAGCACGTGTGTTGACTTCGTCGCACATGTGCATCTGCACAAGCGTTGAGCTCAGCAGAGCGTGTCTCTTGACACTTGATGTGCGTTGGCTGTGTCTGCCTGCTCCAGTGAAGAGAGAAACGGGAAATCATCTTGGTAGAGGCAACAAAGCAAAAGCGAGGCAGGATTGACATCTGCTCAACAGAGACGGATTCCCTGCGCTGACACAGTTCACAGTTACACGAGAAGCAATCTGAGCGGTCCGTCGACCGGAGACGTGTTTCCCAAGAGGTCGTTTAGCGAGTGAACAGCAGTGTGCGCGACTTTCAGGAGTGTGCCTGGAAAGTGCCAGAATCACCAGGAGCATCTGTGCAAAAGCTGCTGCCTCTGTGACCGCATTGAGGCACGTTCGCGTGTCTGCGAGTATATAGACGGCTCTTTCGCGTTCACTCCGAGGGAAACGGTCCGCTATTGCTTCTGTGCGCACAGACGCGATTCCCTTGTCTCTTGCGAACACAGGGAACTCTGTGCATCCAAATCTACAGGCTAAGGACGCGTCTGCATATGTTTTGGTGAACAATCGAGTGTGCGTGTTCTGACAGCTGCCTCTATGCAGACGTCTCCACAGAGCCACTTCTGAATGCCCCGCAGCCCAGGACTGAATGGATACACTAACAAGTGCACCGGTGTGAGCAACCACATATGCAGAAGGACGTCTTTCATCTCACAGAAGCGCGAACGTCTTGGCGTTCAAGCACATGGCAGAAACAAGGTGTGAACAGATGAGCTGCTGCTATTTTCTCCGTTCGGCATGCTTCGTTGTAGCTCTCTTGCCGGTCGCCGGCTTAGCGGCTTGCTTTGCGCGACTAGCTCTGGGGAGAGAAGGAGATAGCGCCGGAAACCTCGCCTTTTGCCTTCTTCGGCGCTGGAACCTGGTTGCTGCGCCTTCTCTTTGTCCATGTGCACACACACGATTCCTCAGCGAAAACCATGCAGAAACCTTACCTCGAGCACCCAGGGATGTGCACCCAGCACCACGTGCACGCACACGCAGCTAGAGAAAAGCACCTACCTTTTCACACACTGATGCCTAAGCAAACGCGTGGCCACACACACGCACACATCCGCAAGCGCGCCTACTCCCATCTATTGAGGGAAAGACGGACGAGCAACGTCCTGACAGGCTTGAGGGGAAAAACGTCCGTTGACGGTTGGCGTACTGCACGCCCGCCTACGGGGCTGCAGGGGAATCCACATTTGGAAGGTACCTGAAGATGTGTGCCTGTTCTTGGAGCTCCGCTAGTAGGGTAGCAAAGACACTCGTAGGCAGTACTGAATGCTGCTCCGTGCTACTTCTCCTCCGCTGGCAAATGCTTCACAGTCGCCCTAGGAAAGACGTTTAACAATCGATCTCCAAGAGGAACGAAACACATGATGCCATAAGGCGAAAGAATAGCAGGGCATCTCTTCACAGGCTTGTCCCTGATCTATAGCTGAGGGCAAACACTTGTGTGCTTGTGGGAGAGCCTGTGTCTTTCCTGGAAGCGTTTGGGAGTTTTGCTCAGACGCGTGTTTCCTCAAGTTCAAGAATCAAGATCTAGGATACCTGCAGACAGGTGCCTGTTTGTGTGGAGACAGTCTGTTTGAAACTGTGTTCCTCAGCGCCCGCTCTTTCTCCCCGTCGCTCCACACGCCTGGGAGTCCCTTTCTTTCTCTCCACAAGCACGTGTGTTGACTTCGTCGCACATGTGCATCTGCACAAGCGTTGAGCTCAGCAGAGCGTGTCTCTTGACACTTGATGTGCGTTGGCTGTGTCTGCCTGCTCCAGTGAAGAGAGAAACGGGAAATCATCTTGGTAGAGGCAACAAAGCAAAAGCGAGGCAGGATTGACATCTGCTCAACAGAGACGGATTCCCTGCGCTGACACAGTTCACAGTTACACGAGAAGCAATCTGAGCGGTCCGTCGACCGGAGACGTGTTTCCCAAGAGGTCGTTTAGCGAGTGAACAGCAGTGTGCGCGACTTTCAGGAGTGTGCCTGGAAAGTGCCAGAATCACCAGGAGCATCTGTGCAAAAGCTGCTGCCTCTGTGACCGCATTGAGGCACGTTCGCGTGTCTGCGAGTATATAGACGGCTCTTTCGCGTTCACTCCGAGGGAAACGGTCCGCTATTGCTTCTGTGCGCACAGACGCGATTCCCTTGTCTCTTGCGAACACAGGGAACTCTGTGCATCCAAATCTACAGGCTAAGGACGCGTCTGCATATGTTTTGGTGAACAATCGAGTGTGCGTGTTCTGACAGCTGCCTCTATGCAGACGTCTCCACAGAGCCACTTCTGAATGCCCCGCAGCCCAGGACTGAATGGATACACTAACAAGTGCACCGGTGTGAGCAACCACATATGCAGAAGGACGTCTTTCATCTCACAGAAGCGCGAACGTCTTGGCGTTCAAGCACATGGCAGAAACAAGGTGTGAACAGATGAGCTGCTGCTATTTTCTCCGTTCGGCATGCTTCGTTGTAGCTCTCTTGCCGGTCGCCGGCTTAGCGGCTTGCTTTGCGCGACTAGCTCTGGGGAGAGAAGGAGATAGCGCCGGAAACCTCGCCTTTTGCCTTCTTCGGCGCTGGAACCTGGTTGCTGCGCCTTCTCTTTGTCCATGTGCACACACACGATTCCTCAGCGAAAACCATGCAGAAACCTTTCCACGAGCACCCAGGGATGTGCACCCAGCACCACGTGCACGCACACGCAGCTAGAGAAAAGCACCTACCTTTTCACACACTGATGCCTAAGCAAACGCGTGGCCACACACACGCACACATCCGCAAGCGCGCCTACTCCCATCTATTGAGGGAAAGACGGACGAGCTCTTTGGTTGCTCTTCACAGGCTTGTCCCTGATCTATAGCTGAGGGCAAACACTTGTGTGCTTGTGGGAGAGCCTGTGTCTTTCCTGGAAGCGTTTGGGAGTTTTGCTCAGACGCGTGTTTCCTCAAGTTCAAGAATCAAGATCTAGGATACCTGCAGACAGGTGCCTGTTTGTGTG